>NW_019154090.1:14185283-14225490 GCF_002288905.1 Enhydra lutris kenyoni | reverse complement strand
CCATCCATCCTCCACCCACCCATCCATTCACCCATCCATCCCTCCTCCACCCATCCACCCATTCACCCATCCATCCTCTATCCATCCGTCTACCCATCATCCATCCATCCACCCATCCATCCTCCACCCAGCCCATCCAATAAATCTTTATTGAGTAACTACTATGTTCTAGGCACCATGCTAGTTGCAGGGAGAAAACAGTGGAGAGCTAAGCCAATGATAGCCCTGGATCCGAGCTTATATTCTAATGTGAGAGACAAATGTTAATTGAATAAATCCACAATTTAGTCTACAATTACAAACCATGGTGAGTGTTAAGAAGGAAAAGTACAGGAGGAGCACCTAACAGAGGACCTGACTCAGTCTGAGAGGTCAGGGAGATCTTCCTGGAGGAAGTGGTATTATTGCTGAGTCCTGAATGATGAGTTCAAGGAGAGGGGACAGCTGATGCAAAGGCCTTGAGGTTGGAAGAAGCATCATATACTCAAGGAACTAAAGCAGTGCTTTGTGACTGGACAGATGAAGGTAACAGCTAGAGGGAGTCAAGGTCAAACTGGGGGCAGGGTGGGGCAGGAGTCATCATGGAAAGTCTTAGAGGCCAGAGTAAGGAATTGGGGTTATTTCCTTAAAAGCAGTGGGAGGCCATTGATTGGTGGATTTTCAGCAAAGAAGAGACCAAGTGACATGTCACCCATTCACACCCTCTGGATGTCAGCATTATCCCAGCCCCTGAGGCTAGAGCAATGAACAAGACAGACACGGTCCCTGCCCTTGCTGAGTCTCCATTCTAGGCAAGGGCGCTTCTAATCTAAAACACAAGAGTGGATGTGGAAGATGAGTTGGGAAGATATTGTGTGTTTTAGATGGGAGAGGATAGTGGTAGTAGAGGCACAGAGAAGTAGACAGATTTGAAAAATGAGTGGCTGGCTCTGGCTCAGCTTCAAATTCCCAAGCAAGAACAGAGGGGTGGAGAGGAGATGTTTGCTTCTCAGGGTTGCTGTCTTTGGTCATGGAGCCATATGTTCTGAGAGCTCGGGTCCCTGCCTCTCCTCCACCCGATGAAAGGGAATCCCTGGGCATCATCTCTGAACCTCCTGAGCTACCCTCCCGGGCGGCAGCTGCCTTCAACTGGGGAAGCCGCTGGTCACCCAGGGCCCTAACCCCACCCTCCCAGGCAGGATCTACGTCCAGCATCTGCGCCCAGCACTGGATCCATCCATCTGGACTGACATACATCAGTGTCAATCCCTGGCTGCAAAAGCAATATTTATAAATCACGTTTCCAAACTGGCTACAAATGTGTACAAAGAAACAGATGGGTTGGGGTGGCTGTTTGTCACCCAGGATATTTATACGGTGAGGAGGAGGAGGCTTGGCAGGCCGTGGGAAGGGGCTAGGGGGCTGGTGGAGGAGCCCTTCCACGGCCGTGCTGAGCTCAGCACACGGCTGCCGCCCTCGCTCCTGGAGCTCCTTCCAGGCAGTCACGAGTGATGGGAGCACCTGGCAGCTCCCCGTCAAACAGAGGCAGTTGGGACAGAACTCCAGGCCCCTCGGGTTGGAAAGACTTGTGAACTTGGCGAGGTCAAGCCAAGGCTATTTGTATCTCCTGGGGCCAAGTCAGGATACTGCTGGAAAAATGCGTGGGCAAGGCACTACCAGTAGTTAAAATATTGAAATGCTTCCAAAAAGGTTTAAATAGCTCTGACTCTGTGTGCCCCAAGTCCCTCTCTGCTGCCTCCACCTTCTCCCCGTACCCACCCCCAACTCTGACACAATCAAGCCACTAAGGGGGTAAAGCCTGGCACAGCAGGGGCTTCAGGGTCCTGCTCCACGTTATTTATAGTCAGTGTCCCTTTCAATTGGTTATCTGAACTGCACTGGTTGTGAAATATTTTTAATAGGACTCTTGGAAATACAGAGGGTCTGGCTTCAGAGGCCCTGAGGTCCCTCCTTTTGGAGGGAAGGGTTGTAAGGGTCTTGGGGGTGATCCCAGACCTGTTCCAGGGTCAGAAAGAACCAACATAACCTGATCTCCTAGTCCTGGCATCCACTCATTCCAACCATGCAGGCCTCCTGTTCCTTGAACATCCTGGGCCTGTGCCCACTGCAGGGCCTTTGCACATGCTGTTCCCACCACCTGGATCATTCTCGGTCCAGTTATCAGCATGACTCACTCTCTAATTTCCTTTAGATTCATATTCACTATCCCTTCAGAGAGGGTTTCCAAGGCTCCCTTATTTAAAATAGCTCCTACACTTACTCTGCTTTGTTTTCCTCTGTTTTGTTTGACACAGTTCATGGTACACCCACCATGTATCAGGCACTGCTCTAGGCACTCGGGGCCCAGTGCTGAACAAAACCAGGTCTAGACTCTTGTTGAGACTGCCTTATCTACCTACTCTCCAGCCACTTAGCAACCTCAACATATGATTCATTTATTTAATTTATACCTCCCCTCACCAGAACGTCGCTTCCACGAGGGCAGGGATTTTGTCTTGTTTGCCACTGCATTTCAGGACCTAGAACAATGCCTCAGGCACTGTGTTTCAGTAAATAATTGCTGAATGCAGGAAATGACGTGTTCCATGCACAAACAATATACCTAGGTAGCCCTCCTCTTGCTGGGGCCACCTCGCCAGCTCAGGGAGCAGGCCCTTTTAACCCATTTTATAGATGACAAAACGGAGGCTTAGGAGGCGCCGACCTTGCCGGGGTTGCACAGAGAGCCCCCCAGCTGAGTCTGGCCTGGGACCCAGGGCCCTGACTCCCAGTCCGCTGACCACCCTCACACACACACACACACACACACACACACACGCCAGTTCAGGCCTCAAAGGCCCAGACTTGGGCTTCTGGAGGAACTTGCTAGGGCACATCTCCCTGTGGCATCAGCTCAGGCTGGCCATGGCAGTCACCTTCAAGGTGGTAAGCGAGGGAAAGCAGGAGGCATGCTGGATCGGAGACACAGGTGGACTGGAACCCCAGCCTGCTACCCTGTATGGCCCTGGGTGGGTCCCTTTCCCCCTAGAGTCTCCTTTTCATTGCGGGTAAAATAGGGGAGGGTAAGAAAACCACCTCCAAGTGCGGCCGTGAGGACGCAAAGAGAAACATGAGTGGGATACAGCACTTTTTAAACTGCTGGGTGGGAGTGCGTGCACGTGACTTATTTCGATCTTCAGTTAGACCGGGGGCTCTTTCCACCCAGGACTCTGGCCCGCCCACTCCTCATCTGTTCCCTTTCTGTATCCTTCCATTCTCTTCTCTTGGGATGCCCCCTCTCCACTTCGCCAGCCGCCCCCAGCTTGTTCTCCGGGGTTTGGCCAGTGGGCTGGGGAACAGCTCTAGCTTGACCCAGATTTTCTGTGTGATCTTGGACGCAACACTGGCCCTCCAGGTGCCTCAGTTTCTCCACCGGTACTACGGGAAGGGGAGAGGAGGCTAGGCCCCTCCCTCCGCATCCAAGGATTTGGCAGTTCAGAGGTAACTCACCTTGGATGTCAAGCAGGGAGAAGTGAGGGTTGCTGGGAGCTTCGGGCACCAGGCGGAAATAGAAGCGGTGCCCACCCTGAGGCTCGTCTCTGTCCACCACGCTGATGGTCTGGATAAGCTGAAGGGGGAGGATGGGGCAAGGAGCTGATGGGAGGCCAAGCCCACTCTGGACCTGGGGAGAGGGTGTCCCGGCCAGTCCCAAGAACCTCCACTGCCCAGCCCCTCCAGGTACCTGTCCTGGCTTGGCGTCCTCACACACGGCTGCCTCATAGGGAGTGGCCAGCTCTGGGGGATTGTCGTTCACATCCAGGATTCGGATCCTTAGGGATGCCCGGGAGAGCTGGGCATGATTGTCTGCAGTGAGAGCACAGGAACGGGATGAGAGGTATCGAGTGTGAGATCTAGATAACCCCCCATCGGCCATGAGGGCAAGGCGAGGCAGTGGGGTCACACTGAGAGATCTGTGGGTTGATCCAGCAGGTAATAGGATCAGGACTGAGGACATCTGGCATGAATGTGTCACCATCGCCACCATTAGGTCATCACCGTCATCCTCAGTGCTAGGGTCACCATCATTGACACCATTGCTGGCATCACCACCACCACCATCCCAGTGCCACCAAGCATCATCGCCGAAACCATCCCCATCACTGCCACCAGTCCTGTCACCGCTGCCCTCGTTAGCATTATCCTGGTACCAACACAACCACCAGTACCACCATCAACCTCCCCACTCCCGCCGTCACCAGCCTGCTGGCTTCACCATTAGACCATCACCATCGTGACCATCACCATCAGAATAATGGTGTCCCCACTGCCCTAGCCAAGGCACCACCCTCCTCATCTCTATTATCACAAACACCAAGGCCATCACTATCAGTGCCTTACACCACCACCACCACCAATATCACCACCATCATCGCCCACGGTGGTAGTCACTGTCTCCACCACAACCACCATTACCAGCCCCTCCCTTACGACCATTACCCCCACCATAAACACCCACGTCACCATCACATCGTGACCCCTCGCTCCCACCTCCGGCAACATGATCATCACCCCTGCTGTCAATCAACATCCCATCCTCAACATCCCATCACCATCAAGGGCACAGAACACACCCGGAGCACATACATCCATTATTTCAGGAATCCCGTGGATATCCTGCACTTGGGTTCAATTTCTACCCCCACATTGCAGAAGAGAAACAGAGCATGAGAAACTTTAAAGAATGGTCAGCAGGCAACTGAACTCTCAGAACTCTGCTCTTTTAGGACTTGATCCTGAGAGGGCAAGACCAGTCCACTGGATGTAGGTCTTGGCCAGGGTCTTCAGCAAAACCATGACACCCCTGTCTGTGATGTCTTTGAGGTCAAAATCCCTGACGTATTAATCCCCGGGTTCCCAGCATTGTGGGATACAGCATAGAGGAGGTTCTAATACATTCGTTGAATGCGTGAATGAAGACTGGAAGAACATAGACGGAAAGAGGCCTACGTTCCAGGGATGGCTCTGTCCTTGACCCAGTGTTTGGTCCTCCCTCCCCGATATCCCCTTCCACATTTGGAAAATGAGCAGAGCATAGTGATTAGGAGTAAAGTCTCCGAGCCAAGTTGTTCCGATCTCAACTCTGCCACTTAGGAGCAATGGGGTCTATGCCAGGTCACTTGGCCTCTCTGTGCCTCTGCTTTCTCTCCAGCAACATGGAGCTACTAGTGATGGGTTGGTTAAGAGGACAGATTGAGTTACTATCTGTAAAGCAGTTTTAAACTGTGTGTATGTCTATTATAGTTTTAAAAATTCTCTAAAAAAACTGTGTATATAACACATAGCAAGTGTTCTATAAGGATTTGTTAAATAAATAGACATCCTTGGGGCCTGGGTGGCTCAGTCGTTAAGCATCTGCCTTTGGCTCAGGTCATGATCTCAGGGTCCTGGGAGGAGTTCTGCATCAGGCTCCCTGCTCAGTGGGAAGCCTGCTTCTCCCTCTCTCTCTCCCTCTCTCTGCTTGTGTTCCCTCTCTCACTGTGCCTCTCTCTGTCAAATAAATAAATAAAATCTTAAAAAAAAAAAAAAACCAACCCCCAAAACAGACATCCTTGAAGGGTCCTTTCATCAATGACATCAAGTGATTGAAGGGTACCTCATCCCAGCCGGACCTCTCTGAGCGGCACCCTGAATGTCTGCCTTTTCCCTTGTCTCCCGGACCTCTTGGGTGCTCATTGGTGCCTTGCTGTCAGCTATCTTAGTCATGAGCTTGTTGCTGACAAGCTCTATCCACCAGTGACTTCAAGGACTAGGAGAGGAAGCCATCCCCTTCCAAGCACAGTGGCTGGGGGAAGTAGCCTGGCTGGCAGGGAGCTCTTTTGGTGGCAGCCTGGAAGCTTTCTAGTAGCCAGGAACCCCATGAGTTCTGGGGGTGGGGGGTGGGTGGGGCTGGTCGGCTGCCGCTTTCTCTGAACTCAGGGTCCACTGCCGGCCGACTGCAGCTGCTCGTGTGTTGATAAAGAGAAATGAGATCGGGAGGTAGGTGCAGCCCCCTCCTGGGGTCAGGGAAAGGAGGGGGGCGAGTCCTTAATTAAGGCAGACCCCGACCTCTCTCTGGAGCTCCCCTTAGCCAGGGACACCTTATCTTTTCAGCTCACCCAGATCTGCCGCTTCAGTGATTAGAGGGGGCTTTTCTGGGGGCGGGAGATCGGAGTCGTGACTGGGAATGCCGGGCAAGCCGTTATTTTTAAGAGCGTGTTGCTGGAGAACTTAAACAGACAGAAGGTGGGTGCATTTGGGAAGAAGGCAAGTGGGGAGGGTGAGGCCCACTGCCAGGACCAGGCACCTCTCTCCCGGCTGAGGTGGGGGGCGGGCACAGGGGCCCATGCGCCATGCAGAAGGGCAACCCTACATACAGCAGGGCCAGCCCCTCCGAGGGGGACATGCTGCGGAGGGGCTGGGTCCGCTGCTGGTGAGACCCCCACTATTGAGCCATTCCTTTATGATCTGTTGGACCTGTTCTGGATGCTCTTTTTTTTTTTTTTTTTTAAATCTCTAGCTTTATTGAGATAGAACTCACAAATAACATGGTATAAGTTTAAGGTGTGCAATGTGATGTGTATGTGTATATATATATACACATACATACATATTGTGAGATGTTTCCCATAATCAGGTTAGTTAACACATCCTTCACCCCACATAATCACCTTTCTGTCATTGTCCTGTCTCCTCTTTTATTATTTTATTTTATTTTTTGGGAGGGTGGGGCCAAGGGAGAGGGAGAGAGAGAATCTCAAGCAGGCTCCTTGCCCAGCACAGAGTCTGACGTGGGGCTTGATCTCATGACCCTGAGATCATGACCTGAGCTGAAACCAAGAGTCAGATGCTGAACCAACTGAGACACCCAGGTGCCCCCTTACCTCCTTCTTAAAAATGTTACAGGTCACCCCCTGGGAAAGCCCTGAACCCTTTGGTGTGGCTGTGGATCTGGGTCCTGGAGGTAGGGCAGCTGAGTGAGCAGGGAAGGGATACGCCTCTCTGCTGCTAAGCTGTCACCTGCAGAACTGATCCTGGGGACCCCTGAATTTGGGGCTGGCCTGGAACCCCCAGAGTCTGTGTGCCCATGACATCATAGCCACCTCCAGCCTGGCTGCACATTAGAACCACCTGGGAAGCCTTTAAAACACACCGATACCCAAGGCTCTGACACTGAGGTTTTTCAAGGGCTGTAGGAATTTACTATGTGGCAAGGGCTGCCTACTACTACCAGGTGGGCCAGTCCAACCTGTTGTCTTGCTTCTGGTGGACTTGCTCTAAACCTCTCCTGATCACAGTTAACAGCATTTGTGATCATTGCTAATAATTCATTCATAAGTTTACCATCTTCACTGTTTCTGGGATAAGACAAAGACTCCATCAATTAAATAATCTTCACCCATGCACAGGACTTTCCCATAGATGACAAACTTTCTTATCTATAATCTTTCTTTTGACCCTCAAAACAATCTGTAAAGGAGGTCTTGTTAAATCCATTTTGTAGATGAGAAAACTGAGGCCCACAGAGGGCCGGGACCTCGCCCAGACCTACAAGGGAGTCAGCACAGAACTGGGTTGGGTCCTGGGTCTCCCGCCTCTGGTCTGGCCAGTGCTTGGTCTAGATCCAAGGCCAGCAGGCCCTCCTGCTGCCTGGGGATTAGCACCAACTACTCTTGGACTCAGGTCCAAGCAGCCCTTCCCCGCTGCCCAGCAGCAGGTGCCCTCTCCCGGGGCTGGGTCCTTCATGGGTCCCAACCCCCTTCTTGGCATCTCAGTTCAGCTGACTGACATGCAAATTAGTTTAATTATTTCTTCTTCTAAAATAAATTATATTTTGCAGTAGCTGCAATATGTTGTGTCAGGCAAAATTGCATTCAATATTTTTAAACTAATTGATGCAGCCTTGAGGAAGGCTGATTGACAGCCCAGAGCTGAGCAGGCCCACAGCCTTAACCGGTTCCTAGATGAAAATTAAACGTGCTTCGGCCTGGGGCTCCTTCCCTGAGCTAACTCGCTAGGAATCCGGGAAGGTGTCAGGTGAAGCTCTGGGGGACCCCGGGGCCGAGGAGGTGGGCTGTTCAGTGGGAGCCTTGGGAAGAGACTGGACTGGGTGGGGTGTGCTGCTGTGCACCGTGGGCAGGTTGCCTTCCTTCTCTGGGCCTCGGAGTCCCTTATGCATAAAAGACATGGGATGGGACTAAGCCATCTGGAGCTGAGGCTTCTGGGTTTTGCTGACGACTATGAATTGAGCACCTTCTTTGTGCCAAGGACATAGCAGTGAGCAAGTCCTACGCGGTCTAGCGGCAGGGACGGGCAGTACTCGGGACTCCGATAAGAACTAAGATATAAAGGTTCAGGAACTGGGTGGGTGCAGGGATATTTTCCCTGGAGTGACCTTTAGACTGAGATCCAACTAGGAAGGAATCAGGTGATGCGGATGGGAGGGAGAGTGTGCCCCGGGGAACAGCATACGCAAACATCCCAGAAGAGAAGAGGAGAAGGTTGTCTATAGTGAGACTCTGGATCCCTTCCAGAAAAGACCCCAGCCCCCGGCAGGCACTCATCCGGTATCTGAACCAACCATGGACTTGGAGGGCTGGGGGCCACTGGGAAGGGAAGAGGAAGCAGAAGTCGACCTGGTGACTCTGTTAAGGGCACTCCTTCCCGGAAAGACATCAGCAAATACTTAGGGAGCCTGCGCTGTGGGCCAGGGTCTGTGCCGCCCATTTCATCCTGTTAACCATTGTGGGAGGTGGAGACTAGAATGATTGGCATTTTACTGAGGAGGAAACCCATTCAGAGAGGTAACAAATTTGCCCAAGGTCTCATAGGGAACAAATGGTCAATAACCTGGGTCTGGTTCCAAAGGGGGGACTTTCTGATCATCGGGTGGTACTGCCTTTCTTGCCATCTTCATCTGTCAGTCATACTTGCCTCAAGGTCCCAAACAAATATCTCTGCCTCCTCCTGGAAGCTTTCCCTGACTACATCCGTCCTGCGCTATCAGAATGGGCTATCAGAATACGAGCGGAGTCCCACATGCCCACAGGCTGCACGTGATCTTCCAGCGATCTCCCCAGCCTGGACCCTTACCCCTTTCTTGAGCTCTGCTCCAAGTTTGCTCCATTCTCTCCTTCAGATCGTTGCCCAGATGCCTTCTCAGAGAGCCTCCCCTGATGACATTTAAATGTGTCCCTTGCCATCCCACCAGACACCCCCCTTCCCTGCTTTCTCTCCATACCACTCACCCAACACCCCTAGGTTTTTACTCACTTAACTTGCTCATTACCTGCCTCCCCCACCAGAAAGTAAGCAGAATTTCTGTTTTGTTTCCTGCTATGTGCATGGAACATAGTAAGTGCTTAATAAAGATTGTCGAATGAATGGGTTTCATTGTCTGTGGCATCCCTGACTATGCCACAGGGAGAGACGAAGACCTCCTTAGATGGACTGATTCTGGGGGGGGGGTTGCACCCCCTCCAGGATCCCTCCATCTGGGAAGGAGTCAAGCTGTGTGATGCTGTTCCTGCCTCTCTCTTCGGACTAAGGTCTTCTTATCAGTAAAACAAATGGGGAGAGAGAGAGAGAGAGAAAAGCCCAGAGAGAAGGAGGCAAGGGAGGTTGTAAGAGTGGGAGTGAGAAAGTGGGGGGGACTGGTGGAGAAAGGAACAGGGGTGGGGGGAGGGAAAGAGCTGGAGGGGAGCTTGAAGGCACCTCCTTCCCACTCACTTGCAGTGGAGGGTGGGTAGCTGAGCCGGACACTCTTCTCCCGTCCCCCCATCCCCTCCCCCTCCAGAGAGAATTAAATTGCATCCAAACACCAGGCTCTGATTAGAGCTGGCCAGCTGGGCAGGAAGATTTATCATCCCAATTACCCACCGGCCAAGACGGGGCGGGCAGGCCGGCGAGGGGGCTGGGTGAGCAAGTGGGGGTGCTCCGGGGGAGGGGTGTCAGGGCTGTCAAAAGTGGGCTCCTTGCTCCCCATGCCCTGTCCCCGCTCACATTTAGTGGGGGCGGGAGGTTTGGACATACTTCTCTGTCTCAAGACTTTGATGATCTCTTTGGCTTCCCAGGGGAGACTGGAGGCTTTGACTTTGTTCGGGGGCGGGGGTATGTGTAGTCCTCCAAAGGGGAAGGGAGGACTTCGGGGTGAATCAGGGACTCTGGAATGGGGTGGGGGAGAAAGTTTTCCTTCCTAGGCTGAGCTGGTCCTGATGTTCGGGGCTGTGCTCTGGAGACCCCACGGACATGACAAAAGCTTTATTCCGGTCAGCCTCTGTTAGGTACTCAGCAGGCACTGGATTCCGGGAGTTACCCAGTCCAAGAGGGGCCCCCGCCTGATTCACACACTTCTGTTGATGGGAAGTTCAGTGCCTCTTGAAGCAGCCCCTTCCAGGTAGTGCTGTGCCAAGCCTCTTCCCCAGACGGCACCACACTCAGCTTCCCTGCCCGTCCTAGCCCTGCTCTGATACCCCCAGCTCATGTCTAAGCTTGAGGCTTCACAACAGCCTATGTGTCCTCCTGCTCCAGGCCAGCCCCCTCCTGTTTACCCACGACCCTAGCGAACATTGCAACGGCAGAGCAGACCATGTCACTCTTCTGCTCAAGGACCTGCCTTGGTTCCCTGCTGTCTTCAGGAGACGTCTGACTCCTCAGGGGACACCCAAGGTCCTTCTTATAGAGGACCAGTGGGCGTCTGCATGCTCACCTCACCCCGTCTACTCCAGCCACCCC
The DNA here is from genome assembly GCF_002288905.1 of Enhydra lutris kenyoni. Lineage (NCBI taxonomy): Eukaryota > Metazoa > Chordata > Mammalia > Carnivora > Mustelidae > Enhydra > Enhydra lutris. Next base: position 14,214,741 of record NW_019154090.1, on the reverse strand, counting down.
CACCCTAACCTCTGCCCACCCCACCCCAGCCCCCAGCTTTCCCATTCTCAGAATGGCCAGTGGACAGCTGAGCTTCTGGGTCTTTCTGCCTCGAGCACCCAACCCCCTTTCCTCAGCCTTTGAGACCCAATTCAGATGTCCCCTCCTCTGGGAAAAATTTTTGGCCTCCTTCCCTTCTGGGTGGGCAAGTCCCTCCCTGCTCCTCCTGAGTGCCCACTGCCCCCTTCTGCTCTGTGTTGTTACTGTCGACGCGTCTCTACCCTGCCTACCTGTGAGCTCCAAGGTCAGTGGCCAAGCCTTGCCAAGCCAAGCCAAGCCTAGCACCCAGCCTGGGATGGGCGGTGAAGAGAGACCCTCCGGAAACATTAGCTGGGGGCAGACATGAGGGGGGCAGAGGGTGTCCTTGTGGCAACTGAGCACTATGCCTCTCACCCCCACCCCTGTTGTCCTCCTAAGGAGCACTGGACTGGGAGTCATAAAGCCTCACTGCTGGACTTGGGCAAGTTGCTACCCTTCCTTGGGCTCAGTCTCTTCAGCTGTAAAGTGGGGAGGAGGGATGGGGACTGGAGTCCATATTCTCTGACATTCCTTCTCTCCTCGGCTATGAATCACACATAACGTGGGTCAGGAACCACGCTAGTCACCGTACAAACACAGATTCTAATGTACATGACATGAGATGCTTTATATACAACCTTCGGTATGATGTCGGGCATATCGTAAGCTTCAAATAAACAAAAGCTGCTCTTATTGTAAAGATATCATAAAATTATTATGTTTACAGCCATCAGACACAGTGCCATTTTACAGATGAGCAAAGTAAGGCAATGAAAGCTATCCGAGCTCACACAGCTCGGAATGGAGCAGCTGGTCCCAGTTCTCGCCTGTCACGCCACCCTGCTTTCCTAACCGGGTGGGCCAGCCCCTTTACCCATTCATTCAGTAAATATTTACACACGCCTACTAAGTGCCAGGCCTGGTATGAATAGCACAGATGCGGACGAGATCCTGCCCTAGTGGAAGGTCCAGCTTCCTGGGGAGAAGGGATTAACTAGATACTCACATCAATACATATATAAATCATGATGCATGCTCCATAGTTTGCAGGAAAAACCGGGGTGCTCTAAGACATACGTGGCCTGGGGTGACCCAGATGGGGAAGCTTCTCGCTAATCTGCTTAACTCCTGGATATTCCTGGTGGCTAGAGACCGCCACCACCCCACACTCCAGACCGGTTTAGGGCCAGACAACCCTGGAAGAGGGGGGCCAAATGCGGCCCCCGGCACCTCCACCCTAGCACTGGCCTTGCAAGTCCGCACCCTCGTCTCTTTGAAGACTGTCCCTTTACAACTGCCCTTTCCACCGAAGGATTCAGACACAAATTGTACTTTAAATTCAATATCGGTCATTAATATTTCATGATTACAAAACGTTAAAGATAATGTCAGTGGAAGGAGCGTCTGCATGGGCAGAATGGATGACTCAGAAGTTCGGGGAGAGGGGAGCCGGCATACTAAGTGGCTGGGAGTCTTTGAGGTAATCCAGTATGACAGCGGCGGCTCTCAGTGCAGCCTTCTCCAAGGTGTTCACCAAGCTTGGCCACTGTCTATAAATTTTCCCCACTGATTCTTGTCCCCTCCTGTTTGTTATGCCCAGAGCAGGTAGGGCCACTGTGACCCCACCAGCATCCTCTGTTTCTAAAAAAGCCAAATGGATGCTTCAGCAGAAGGCCGTGGGCAGGCAGATCCACTGGCATTGCACTTGGGGCTGGGGCAGTCTGCTGGGAAGCAGGAGGTCTGGCGGTGGAGCCCTGGTCCTGCATGGATTTGCTCTGTGACCTTGGAACCATCGCTGTTCCTCCCTGAGCCTTTATTTCCTCATCTGTAAAGCGGGGATAATAATTTTTCCCTTGTCTCACAGAGATGCTGAGAAGCTGGAGTGGGTGGGTAATTTGTGACATTCCTGGATTCGTGCCTGGCACCAAAGAAACGTGACTTGAGGGGCATCTGGGTGAGAGCCGGGCTTTGGAGTCGGACAGATTGAGGCTGGGAATTTGGACAAATGATTTCCCTTCTCCTTTGTACGTTGGGAATAAGGGCAGAACCCATATCTCTTAGGTGGGAAGAGTCAACGAGCGGGCACACTACTGTAAAATGCCTTGTGCAGAGTTGGTGCTGAAGTCAAGTGCACAGAGTCAAGATCAATAGATACCACTAATTGAGCACTTATTAAGTACTAGGCAAGTTCTTCCCATGCATGATTCTATTGAATCTTCCCACTAGCTCCGAGAAGCAGGAGCCATTCGTTTTCTTATTGATTGATACCTGGTGAGGGTTGGGCGGGGTTGTTGATTGCAGCTCAGAGGGCTGGGTCTCTAGCCCCGTGATCAGTCTCCTATCAGAGCCTTATCTTCCCCAGGTCAGTTGCTAGGCACTGCTGTGTGGGGGAGAGGGGCGGGGTTCAGATTGCAGAGAGGACCCCGGAAAGGGAGCTCACCTGGCCATGCTGCGGAGGGAGCCAGACAGACTTGCCCCAAATCCCAGCTCTGCCACAGCACATCCTTGGGCAAATTTCCTCTCCGAGCCTCAATCTTCCCATCAGTAAAGTGGGTGCTGGCTGGTTACTGATCATGATTCAATAAAGGCACTGAAAAGCCTCTAGCCCAGAATACGGATGAGTTAAACACTGTCAAATGTTTGTGGGCGAGTCCCCTCCACATTCTTTCTTCCGTGAAATGGCAGCATTACAGACTTTGTATGCCACTCGAGCTGCTCGCTGCAAGGAGACCCACTCGGCAGAAGAAGCATGATGCTTAACCCAAGAATGGGATGTCAGACAGGGTGACAGGCTGTGGGGGAGCTGTATCTGTGGGCAGGGAGAGGCGGCGTCTCTGCCCAGCAGCCAGGCCAGTCCCCCTCACGGCTGCCCTGCGAACAGGTTCAGGGAAATAAGGAGGGGGAGCTCTCCTCCCCCCAGTCCAGCCGCCACTTCCTCTCCAGCCACCTTTTGTTACCTTCCTTTCATGCGGTGGAGGAGTGGATTCAAAGGCTCCTGAGCAGCAGGCACTGAGGTTTGAGCCAGCTTTGTATTTTCTTTTAAACTGAAGTTGAAAGAGATGGAGGGAACTTCAGCCTAGGGACTTCCTTGGCCCATGGGCTGTTGGGGCAGCAAAGTGGGAGGGCGCCAGCAGGGGGAGGAGGAGGAAGGCTGGCAGGGGGCTCACAGGGCCAGGAGGGGCTTGGGCCCCCCCATCCCGAAGTGCACACAGGGGCAAGTTTGAACGTCGCCCACCCCCCGCCCCCCAGGCTCAGAGGTTCTGAGTTTCTCTGTTGTCATGACTGCTTGCTGGCAGCTGTGCTGGCTCCTGGACCTTGAGAGCTGATGGGGGTGTGAGGAGGGGGTGCGGAGGATGCCTGGAGACCAGGTCCAGGCAGCTTTGCTGTGGTTTTGGAGGAGGCCTGGAGCTGTCCCCTCCCCTCTCCTGGGGCTCTGTGAACCCCGCGGTCTCAGCTCCTCACCTCCATGGCCTTACTTATCTGGACCCTATGCATAGACCCCCCTCCTTGTAGCTCACCTGTGCCAGCTGCACCAAACTACCTGTGGTGCACACACACACTCTTCCTGAAAGCCAGGCCAAGCACCTTAAAGTAGTCCCAGACACCTCTCTTATCTCCACGTCAGTCATTCCATCATAAAATCCTGGGATGTCATTTTCAGCCTGTCCCCCAAAGCTGACCACGTCTCACCTCCTCCATGGCTGTCGCCCTGGGCCAGGTCACATCTTCCTGCCACTGTCCCATTTAACTTCCTCCCTCACCCCTCAAAAGATCTATTCTCATGCAGCAGCCAGAGATACCCTGTCAGGCAACTGTCCCTCCTCAGCTCTGTCCTATGATCCCCACCTTATTCAGAGTAAAGTCCGAAGAACTTACAGTGGCTGAACACTCTGCCGCTCACCAACCACACTGGCTTCCTTGCTATTCCTCCAATATGCTGGGCAAACTATCACCTCAGGGCCTTTGCACTGGCTGTTTTCTCTGCTTAGAACACTCTTCCCTCAGACATGGGCATGACTCCCTCACTTTCGTAAGGTCTCTGTTGAAATGTCTCCTCAGAGAGGCCTTCTTCTAAAAGGAACAACACCGTCTTCTTCTCAATCCCCTTCCCCCACTTTCTTCTTTGCCGGTTTCTCACTAGCACTTCACATCATATGACATAGGTACACCTGTTTGGGGACAGTCTAGCGCTCCCCCACAAAGACAGGAGATTTTCTGTCTTCAAGGGCTGTATTCCCAGTCCCTAAAACAGGGCGTCGTATGTAGTGGGCGCTCAATAAATGCTGAGGGAAGAAAGCCAGCTTCACGACCAGCTTTCGCCTTTTGGCTTGGGATCCTTCCCAGGTCTTTGCTCCTGCCTCTCAGCTCTTGCCTCTCTCAATCTGGCCAGCTGTGTCCGGTTCCTTTCTTTTTGCCCCGCCTCAGCCCCGCCCCTCACTCACCCTTCGTCCCTCCCCCAATGATAGCCCCGCCCCCACTCACCCGCTTCCATGGCCAGCACGGTGATATTGTGCCAGCCGGCCGTCTCACGGTCCAGGCCCTTGCCCGTCACGATGGCGCCCGTGTCCGCATCGATATCAAAGATCTGGTCCAGATCCGAGTCGCGGTCAATGGCGTACCTGAGGGAGGCAGGGCGGGACTGATTGAAGGTGCCCTGGTGCCAGGTGGAGCCCAGGCCCAAGTCCACCGTTCCCCCCCCCCCCCGCCCCGTCCCTTAAAGAGGGATCACCTGCCTGGGGGACACGAGGAGCAGAGAAGCCCTTTCCAAAAGAGAAGGGGTGGAAAGAGATCTGGGTTTGCCTCTCTGCTGCACCGGCACCTGCTGTGTGACCACGGGCCTCCCTCCACCTTTCCTGGCCTCAGTTTCCTCAGCTGGGTAATGGGGCTAATAATTTGCACCCCACAGTTGTGAGGCTGGAAGTGGGCGAAGTCCCTGGCACAGAGCTAGCACTCACTGTATATTCGATTCTTACCTTTCCCTAAGAGCTGACCCTAGAACTGGGCTTGGGAAGGGGACCGGGCTGGCACAGGTGGGCAGGTGCGTGGAAACAGGTGCAAAGAATCATTCAGAGAATGGTGGGTAGGGATTATTCAGAGAATGGCAAACGGAGAACGGAGAAGCAGGCGGGCATCCGCACCTGCGGGGCGCGGAATTCAGGGCTTGGACTTGTCGGAGGTAGGGGTGGGGGCCGAGGGGAATTCTGAGCAGGAGAGAGGGGGTCGGCGTGGAGGCCCCAGCCCGGGCACACAGGCTGAGCGAGTGCGGGGTGTGGGGGTTGAGGGGGATGGCCGGCGGCCCCTCCCCGCCTGCGCAGCACGCTGGAGCTAATCTGCGGCTTTTCAGTTGCCGCGTGAAAAAGCCCTTTGTTCCGCCTTCTTCCCGGGCCTTTGTGCCGTGGCTCCAGGCCTGAAAGGCCAGTGTCCAACACATGTCTCGGGCGGCGGCCCAGAGAGGCCCCGCCAGCTCGGACCTCCGCTTCCCTGCGCTGATAACGCGGGCGGGGGCGCCGCCAGGCTGCATGGCCCACAAAGGCCTCGAATGCCAAGCAAGGGCGCATTGTGCGGCGAGGACAAAGAAGCTTGGCGGGGCGGAGCTCAGCCTGATCCACCCGGCCCCTCTCACAGGGAGGAAAGGGACCCTTTCTCCATCTCCTAGAGGGGGAAACTGAGGCCCAGGGAGGCCAGGGCACCAGAAACGCTGGAGGCGCAAAGCCCCAAAGTGACCCTATAGTGGGGCTTAGCTGCATTACAACTTCCCCAGGCCTCAGTTTCCTCATCTGCTGAATGGGAATAATGACACCCAGAGGGACTGTCAGTATCTGGAGAGTAGTCAGAGCTGTGTTTGAATCCTAGGCTACTTAGTCTACCTGTGTAACCTTGGGCAAGTCACTGGACTTCCCTAGCCTCCGTCTGCTTATCTGGAAAAGGGGGTGCTGTATACTCCCTCATGCTGGTATGGGTTAGAGGAGCTAATGCATGAGTCTGTGCATAGGCACGGGTGATATCCCTTACTCTTTTCATAGTTATAGGGGTGGAGGTGAAAATGGTGAACACTATGGCCAATTGGAAAAGGTTGGGGATAGCGGGCATTACAGCTAGTCTCCTGAGCCCCCATCAACTCTCCTCCCTGTCCCTAAGCTGCTAAGCCCACATCCCCCTTGTCCCTAACCAACCTGGGTCCTCCTGACCTGGGTGAAAGTGTATGGGGGGCTTCAGACCCAAGATGATACTTCCTTCCACTAGCACAGCACTTAATAGTTATAGCCTGCTTTTCCTTTAGCCATCCTTCCGTGCACTCCTTCATGCCTAGACATTAACTCAGTGCCTTCTCTGTACTGCCCTGTGCTAGGTCCTGGGGATAAAAGGGCAAACGAGACACATGAGGTCCCTGCCTGGCATCCTGTGAAGCTGATGGGCTCTCCCATTTTGCAGATGAAGACAGTGAGGCTCAGAAAGGAAACCTGCCAAGCTTAGGACGGCCAAGTATGGTTGAGCAGGCTGTATCCTGCACAAAGGTATCAGGCTGAAGGGTGAAATGGGGTTAAAGTCTACCCAGTGTTCAGCTTGCCAGGTGTCCTAGGGAGGATCTTCTCAAAAAGGGATCTTTTCCTTATTTATGCGAAGATGCCATGAAGGCTAGTGATGACCGTGCTCAAAATTGCACAGGAACTGTCACAGAATTGGAATTTGTACCCAAATTTGGGACTCTCTACCCAGAGTTCTTTTTTAGCTCATTGAACCACCCAAAGCTGCAAAGCATGGAGGCTCAGGTCTCCTTTGCCCTCAGCCTGGGCCTGTCAGATGTTTGGTTCAAAGGAGGTAGAACCAGACTCCAAGTGTCAGCTCGGTTGGAAGGAACCTCCTCCAGATTTTACCAGTGCAGGAAGAGAGTCCAGGAGAGGGCCAGGGTCTGACATAGCCTGGGCTCCTGATCACTGGGTCAAGGCTGGGGCATGAGATAGGGCTTGTGGGAGGAAGCCTACCACCTTCTTGCTTCTCCTGTTCCTGCTTAGAACTCCCTCCTTTTTTCTCTCCTCCCAGTTTTCTCTTTTGTTCCCTCCTGGAGGGGGGGGGGGGCGGGCGCTGAATCTAAGTGGAGGCAGCTGTTCCCAAGGCCATGGGGCGGGCCGCAGGGACCTGCCATTAACCAGCAAAAGACTTGGGGCTGCAGGTCAGTGTGGCTGGCTGAGCCCAGGTGGTTTTGTTCCAGCTCAGGAAGCCAGCCAGTGAGTGGGAGGGAGGGATGGAGAGGTGTGGCATGAAGCAAGGAGTGGGGCCTGGCAAAAATGGGGGGGTGGCGGGGCAAGGCTTAGGGACCTCACGTGTAGGTGCAGGAGTTGTGTGTCTGGTCGGTGTTGTGGGTGGAAAGTGTGTGTGTGTGTCCTGAATATGTGAGTGGTGTGCGTGCCTGTATGTGTGCCTGTGTGTGTGTGTGTGTGTGTGTGTGTGTGTGAGATACTGCTTTGCTGTTGGAAAAGCTGAGGCTCGAGAGGGAGCTGTTTAGCCCTGGGTGTGGATCCAAGTCCTGTCCCCGACAAGTCACTTCAATCTTTGAACTTTAATTTTGAGCAAAATGGAGATGATAATCCTACCTTGCAAGTTGCTGGGAGGATTAAATGCCTGGCAGGGGATAAGGTGCCTAGCTGAGCTCCAGGAAAATTACTCCGGGAGAGACAATGATTGTTATTCTAATTATTATTCAGAATGTCTGGTTAGTGGGACACAGGAGTCCCCCCAGTAGGTGTGTGGTCCGTGTGCCGGGGTGGGGGGGTGGGGGCTGGGAGGCCCTATGTAGGGAAAGTGGACCTCGGAGTATCTCCAGCATGCTGGGAAGGGTGGGGGGCAGCTGTGGGTCTAGAATGTCCCGATCCTCATTCAGTCAGCCGGACCGGATGGCAGGAAGGGGAACCGGAGCAGGTGTGGGTGGAGGAGGGCAGAGAGAGAGTGTGGATGGGTGTCAGCTAGTATGTGGTGCGTGTGTGTACATGTCTGTGCACACTTGTAAGGGAGGCCCTGGAATGGTGGTCCGGAGTGCAGATCAGGTGCCCATCTGCCTAGGTTTGAAACCTAGCTGTGTGGCCTCGGGTAAATCATTTGACCTCTCTGTTCTTTGGTTTCCTCCTCTTAAAAATGGAGACAATAACAATGTCTCCCTTACTGAGCAGCTGTGAGGGCTGGACAAGTAGATATCAGTGGAATACTTCTAGCAGTGCTGGGAGCCTGCCACATGCCCCGTGGATTAGCTCCTGTGTTTTTTGCCAGACAAGACTTCGTGCCAGGCCTGTAGGAGGCCTTTCCATACATGAGCTCCTCCCATCTTCACAGGCACTGTTATAACCCCCATTTCACAGATGAGGAAACTGGGCTAAAAGAAGCAAGGGTCCTTGCTCTGGGTCAAAAGGGCTGGTTAGTGGACACCCATGTCTGTGCGGGGTCTTGTCTACAGGCACCCCGCTGAGGGCCAGCCAGGCACACCTGCAGACACTCGCACACACTCCAAGGGCACAAAGTGCTGCCATTGTCAAGGTCAGGGTGGGGGATGTGGGGAGGGTCCTGCTTCCTGGCCTGGGCATGCACTATGCGGTTTCTGTCCGTGCAAATCTGTGCATAGAGTGTGCACGCAGGCATGACAGAGCCGGGAGGCAGCAGGCTCCTATGTGTGCCGCCCTCCCAGGCTCCCCGGTGGGGGGGCTCATGTACATATGTGCCTCGAAGGCTGGATGATGCAGCCTCCACCTGAGCTACTAGAGAGTCTCTTCAGATGCAGAAGGGGCTCCCCGTCCCCCCAGTCCCCCCACCGGGGATTCCTCTCTGCTGACTCTACCCCATCTGTGATTCTTCCTCACGTACTGCCCCCACCCCAACCTTAAGACACATATCAAAGCCCAAACACGATGCCGGGGAATTTGTATGTGATTAGTACAGGCTGCAGATTGAAGGGTAGAAATGGGTGTCCAGGCCACAAAGGAACACAAAGGCACTGAGCGCAGATCCTAGTAGAACACAGTAGACATTTAATACCTAATTTTGGGGGGCGCCTGGGTGGCTCAGTGGGTTAAAGCCTCTGCCTTCAGCTCAGGTCATGATCTCAGGGTCCTGGGATTGAGCCCCGAATTGGGCTCTCTGCTCAGCAGGGAGCCTGTTTCCCCCTCTCTCTCTGCCTGCCTCTCTGCCTACTCGTGAGCTCTGTCAAATAAATAAATAAATAAATAAATAAAATTTTAAAAATACCTAATTTTTGAATAAATGAATGAGGCAGGTACTATCATGATGCCCATTATAGAGATGGGAAAACAGAGGCTTATTGTAGGTCCAGTGATCTTCCCACAGTTCTACAACTGAGCTGGGATTCCGACCCAGGTCTTCTTTGATTCCAGAACCCCCACACTTTCTGATGCACCCCACTGTGGAGTGCTGGCAGGAAATGAGGGTTTGTTCCCTCTGGTCCAGTGTGGGCTTTGCTGGTTTTGATGTTTGAAGAAGGCTCACCAGGGTGTAGGGAGGACTATGCTGGGCTGATCAAGGGCCTGACTCTCTGCACGGCTGCCTAACCCTGAGATGGGCCTGTCTGAGCCCCTCTGAGCACTCTCCTCCCTCCCTCCAAAGCTTCCAAGGTTTCCCTTTGAAGCATGGAGTCCCGCTTCTCCACCTGACATTCAGAGTCCTTCCCAGGCTGGCCCAAGTGCCCCTCTGTCCTCATCTCTGCCCACCTTGACATGAGCTCACCCAGCTGATCATGCTGCTGCTGAACTTAACCTCCCGGATCTGCGACTCTCTTCCTGCTTCCGGGCCCTCACCCTCACTCCAACCAGGAACATCGTCTCCCTGTGCCAACCTCACCTCTCCAGCCTTGCTCAGGGGCCACCTGGGGAAGCCTGGGCTTGTTCCTGTGCCCTGAGCACTCGCCCCTCCATGGAGCTCTGCAGTCCTCAAGCCCCGGCCCTCAGCCCAAGACCACTCAAACTTAGATCTGTTACTAGAGGCCTTCACATGGGGACCTAGCCTTTGTGTTGGCCTATGTCTGATTCATCTCTGTGCCTTATGCACCAGGGAGGACACCTAACCACAGAGAGGGTAAGAAGCTGGGGTAAAATTCCAGGATGCTGAACTCAGGAAGCAGATAATCATGGGTTAAATCACTCCTGGCCCCTTCAAGCTGAATGATACTGGGAGAGTCACTTCTCCTCTCTGACCCTCAATTTCTTCATCTGTAAACTGCGTATGTTACCCCCTGAGGGGGAAAGGCAACAAGATGAGGTACTTTCCACTCTCCCCAGTGCAGAAACTCAGAAAAACCGCTCTGTATATCTGCATCTCTGTTTTCCGCAGGTGCCCAGGTAAAATCTCCCAGGATACCACTTACTGTCTTCATCTCCAGGAACACACCAAGCTGCCTCTGCCCCAGGACCTTTGCACTTGCTGTTCCCTCCACCTGGAATGCTCTTCCTCACATCTTTGCAGGCTGGCTCTCACTTAATCATTCTGATCTCAGCTCACCTGCCAACTCCTGGACTGCTCCATCCACAGTAGCCCCTGTCGTCGCAATCCTCCTTATCACATCGCCCTGTTTAACTCCTTCATGGCTCTTAACAGCAATTATTTCCTGACTGGTGTCAACCAATGTTTTACGACTCGATGACTATCTACCCCTGGGAGAAGGCAAACTCTCTGTGGGCAGGGACAAGGTCTTATTACCACTGGTTCCCCCTTGACTCAATGTGTAGGCACTGACTGAGTCCACGACCCTGAGGACTAAGGAGCTGAGGAGGCCATCTGGGCTCTGGGTACCACATGTACCCTGGGAGGTGCCCTTCAGTCTCTCAATGGCCCCTCACTGTCCCCTGCACAGAGGGTACTTATCCCCAGCTCTGCCCTCTGCTGAGTCATCACCTGCGTCCCTGGGCCTGGCTCAGCACGCGAGGAGGAGTTGGGTAAATGTTTGTGGTGTTAAATTGGAGCTGTCTCAGGCTCCTCACCGCCTCCCCGTCTGAGGAGCCCCAGGGAAGGCAAAGAGAGATGAAAGAAGGTGAGAAGCTGGTTTCAAAGTTGGCCCTTTCAGTGCAGATAAAAGCTGGAGGGAAGGGAAACCAGCGGAGGGAGGAGGGAGAAGACAGAGAGGGGGTGTGAGAGCGACAGTGCAGGGGAGGGGAGTGCACACAGGAGCACTAACCTGGAGGCGAGGACTCAGCTCCTACTCTTGGCTCTCAACTCCCCGGGGGGAGCCCAGGAATGCCTCCTCCCCTCCCTGGGCCTCGGTTTCCTCACACACATGGGTGATAATCCCTTCCTGGAGGGAGAGAGGTTTGTGGCCCAGCCGGAGGCTAGGGGGTTGCCGACAGACCGACGGACAGCCTGAGTGGAAGGGCAGCAGAGGAGCTCAGAGGAAGCAGGACGGTTTTGGCAGTGAGGAAGACAGAGGCAACCCCGGTCCTCTGGCCCTCTGGCCTGAGTCTGAGCTCCTCAGCCTGCCCTTAAAGCCTGCCAGACCTCAATTTCGCTGCCTCATCTCCCTCAGTCCACTGTAGCCATCATGATCTGCTCTTCTCCGGCACATCTACCTCTGCCTCCATATGTCCGCACAAGCTGTTCCTCTGCCTAGAATGCCCTTCACCTCGTATTTACACCTGACCATACACCTGACCATACCAGCTCAGTTCATTTCCTGCCTCCTCCAGGAAGTCTTTTAAGACCCCTGAGGGTATTTCCCAATCTGGGAGCCCATAGGCAGTTAGGCAGGATGGCATCTCTCTGTCGTCACCCAGGGCTGCCATGTAGGATGGCATAGGCTGTGCACTGCACAACCCAGAGAACCATTCACATAGATGATGAGGGGAATGTTTCCCATCTGGAACCATGTAATGCAGAGATCCTCAAATTAGCTTCCCCTCTCCCTCTCTTCAATGCTCCACACAGAGACTGGCAAATAGCTGGTTGAGGGATTACTTACTGATTCTGTACAGGGGTTTCAGGGAGGAAGCAGGGAGCTCGGGAATCTCCTTCTGGTCTGTCCAAAAACGGCCCTCCCCCAATCCTGGCCTCCTCTGGATTATTTCTGCTACAACAGTTCTTCCGGTCTCTTCTACCTGACCTTCTTCCAACTTGAGCCACAGTCAGAGACTTCTTAAACCCTTCCAGAAACACTGATAGAGCGGCAGCATCCCCTCCCCTCCACCCACCTGCCTCCCTCCCTGCTCGCCCCTGTCTCTCCCTATCTTTCCCTTTCTGGCTTTCTCAGCAAATCTGTTTCTACATGGTCAGGCAGGTCCTCTGTCTCTTTTAGTTCCTCCCATGGTCTTCCCACCGGCTCCCCGCTCTATCTGACCTCCTCCTCTTACTGTGGGTCTCTCCCGAGGCTCCTGAGCCTCTGTCTCTCTCTTTTCTCAGTTTTTCTCTGCTTTTTATGTTTCATTCTCTCACCAGGGCAGTCAGCAAGTGTCCACTGAGTGCAGGCCTCGGGTTGGCCCTGAGGGTAGAGTGGTGAGCACGCAGAACTCCCTACCCTCACGGAGCTTATCTTGTAGCAGGAGAGACACACACGGAGCCAGAAAACTAGGTAGCATGTTAGACGATGACGAAGGCTACTGAGGAGGGAGAAACATGCAGAAAGGGAATGTGAAGTGTTGGGGCTGGGGGTTGGGGTGGGGTTGAAATTTTAGGAAGAGTGGTCGGGAAAGGCATCCCTGAGAAGGTGACTCTTGAGCAAAGGCCTGGAGGAAGCGAGCAGACCAATAGTGGGGATATTAAGGGGGGGAACGTTCTAGGCAGAGGGATCAGCAGTTGCAAAGGCCCTGAGGTGGAGTGAGCCTGGTGCACCTGCAGAGCAGTGAGGAGGCCAGGGTGGCTGAGCTGTGTGAACTAGGAAGGGGGGCCTTGGGAGGAATGGTCTGAAAGCCTACAGGGAGGCCAGATCTCACGGGTCTGGGGGGTATTGTGAGAGCTTGGTCTTTTATTCTGAGCCAGATGGGTGCCTCTGGGGGGCTCTGGGCAGAGGAAGGCCCAGAAATGATTTCCATTTCGACAGGATCAGTCTAGCCCAGAGGCAGTTCTAGATTAAAGAGGGGCAGGGCAGAAGCAGGGAGACCAGTGGGGCGGCTTTGGGGGAGTGCGGGATCTGGTCCGGATCTGGGTAAGAGAAAATGGGGGCCTGGCCCAGGGGATAGCAGCGCAGGTGGAGAAAGTGGTTGGATTCTGGATATGCAGCTAAAGTGTGGATGACAGATCCGCTGATGGGCTGGAGGGAGGTGTGAGACAGGAGGCAGGGTGTCTCCAACATTTTTGACTTCAAGGACTGGAAGGCTGGGTGGATGATTTTGGTGGAGGGACCTAGAGCTCGGTTCCGAACGTGGTGAGTTTTGGGTGCCTGAGGGAGCCACGGGGAGCCGTTGAGACTGCAGGGTGGGCAAGAGAGTGGAATCGGGGGTCACAGACTTGTGGATGGACAGGCCGTGGGCACCGAGGGAGTGAGCCACCGTGGACAGAGAGGAGGACCGGGGGCGAGCCGGGTTCACTCTGCGCTGTCTGCCAAACCTGGGTCTCCCTCCTTGCCCCCAGTCCCCTGACTCTCTGTGATCATTCTCACATCTGTTTCCTTTGTCTCTGAGCTGCATCTCTGCGTCCATATCCCCCTTCTCCGCCCCCCGCCCCTCCCCCTCTGCCCGCAGTCCGTCCTCGGGGCGGTGGCGGGAGAGCAGGCAGCAGGCGTGGCCCCGGGCGGGGGTCTCACCGGACGGGCCGGTTGGCGGCGTCGGGGTCCCGCGCCGTCACCACGCCGACCAGGGAGCCCACCTGCGCGTCCTCCTGCACCTCCAGGAGGCCGGAGGGCGGCCGGAACTCGGGGGGCTCGTCCACGTCGGTCACGGCCACGCGCACGATCGCCTGGTCGCGGAACGTGCCCAGGTCAGCGAAGCGGGGATCCACGAACTTGTTGAGGGCCTCCAGGACCACGGTGTGCACGGGCTGGGACTCAAAGTCCAGGCGCTGCCGGGAGGAAGCAGAAAGCTGGTGAGTGGGTCCCTCCCGCAGGCGCTGTGGTAAAGAGAACGTCAGGGAGGTGGGCCCAGAGGGGGCGGGGCCGGCCCAAGGTCACGATCACTCAGCATGGGGGTGTGTGTGGCACGGGGAGTGGTGGGCTGCACCAGGAAATCCGCTGTTAGGAGATCCAGACCAGCCCTTCCTGGTTGCAGGTGGATGAAGCCAGACTGCGGAGGACAGTCTTGCCAAGGGTCACACAGCCCATCAGGGTAAAGGACCCTGACATCTGACATCTGACTTCTCGCCCCGGAAGCACAATATGTTGGGGGCATTTCATGAATTTATTAATTCACGGAACACTTAGTGTGTGCGCCAGTGCTTTAAATACATTAACTCATCTAATTTGACAACATCCCTAAGAGGCCTGCATTGTGATTATCTCCTTTTGCACCGGAGGAACTCGAGGTCACTTAGCAGTTAGGCAGAGGCAGGATTCAAACCCAGCCAGTGCTGCTCCCAAGTCCTGGCCCTTAACCCCAGGCAAGGAAAGCCCACTGCTGCTGACTCGCTGTGTATCTATGGGCAATCAGTTTAGCCTCTCTGGGCCTCGGCTCTGTGGGTTAAGGAGACATTGCCCAGGTCCGCAGGCGGCAGCAACGAATGTGAGTTGAACCTGTTAAGCCGGGCTGCCTGAGAGCTTTCCTTGGAAATCTGGCCAAACCCGTGCTGAGCCTTGCTTCTCATCAGGGAGTGCTCACGGGTGACCTTCTGATGAATGAGCTTCAAGGCTGTGTGTTGGCTCCGGCCTTCTAAAGACGACACCCAGGGACATAGCAGTGGTGGGGCTCAGGCGCCTCTGTTGCGTGGGGGGAACTATCTGGGTGGCAAGGGTGACCTTCCTGGAGACCTGCCCTGTGCCTAGAGACCCCCGCTTTGCTCTCAGAACCTCCCGCCCCCACCTTCTCCAGCAGAAAACTCGGCCACCTCCTTCTTCCTTCCTCCGCCTTGTTGCCTGGGAAATCAGGATGCAGGGAGGCAGGCCAGAGCCGGGCGTGAGTGAGCGATGGGCTCTGGAGCCGGGTCATCAATCAGGCTTGGGCTCTGCGCCTCCACCAAGACACCTCTGGCGCCTCTGCTGGAGCCCGGGTGTTGGGGGGTGGTGCCTGGGACGGAGGGGTGGTGGTGGTGGTGGTGGTGGTGGTTATGGGCAGCCTGGGGATTAAGAGCAAATGCAGAGGCTGGGCTTGGGGTCTGACTCTGCTGCCCTGGGATGCTGAGCCCCATCTGGGAAATGGGCTCATCTTCCAGAGGACAAATGGAACTCAGAAGACTGAAAGCCACATGATACTTAAAGGGGTGGATTCTGGAGCCAGACTGCCTGGGCTCGTAGCTCTGCTGTGTTCTGTGAGATGCATGCCCTTGGATGTGAATTGTTGAATTGCCATGGCCTCAATTTTCTCATCTATAAAATGGGCAATAATAGTACCTCGGAGGGTTGTGGTAGGGATTGATTAAGTTAATACATGACGAGCAGTTGAAGGGCGTCTGGTACCTCGGATACACTTTACTATAAGTAATAGCTACTGTATTTCAATCTTCTGGGGAGCAGCTGAAGAAACTGGGAGTCTTCGCTCTTTTCAAACCCTCCAGGCCAGGTAGAGAACAGGTCATTATGTGCTTCTTGAGTGAATGAAGGGCTGTAGAGCGCAGACGCTGCTGTGGGTCCCAGAAGGCAGGGCCCAGGCTGATGGGAACAGATTCTGATCTGCTGATGGAGACAGGTCCTGGCTGAATGGGAGGAGAAATAGCCAGACAGTGGCAGGGAGTGAGCACCCCAGCCTGGAGGTGTACAAAGGCCGACCAGCATTTGCAGGCCAGCCCAGGGGATTGACCTCTCGTGGGAGAGCAAGGCTAGGGTGATGGTCTCAGAGGCCTGTGTGGCTCTGAGTTGCCAAGCCCACGACCAAGTCCTGGAAGACGGATTTTTGCTTCTCATTTGATCTCCATCCCCTTCCCCTAAGAAGCCCTGAGTTTGTTCTTTTAGCTTTTGGTTCCTGGGCTAGTCAGTAGGGGAGGAGGGCTGTTGAACTCAGGAAGGAAAGAGCTTGGAGTCACCAGACTGGGGTTCAAATCCTGACTCTGCCCCTTACAGGTATGATCTTGGGCAACCCCTTTTCCCTCTCTGTACCTCTGTTTTCTCACTTGTAAAAATGGGCTTAAGGACTGATGTCTCTTCAGAGGGAAGCATGAGGATTAAAGGAAATGAGCATGAAGGGCATGAACTTGAAGGAGCTCAATGCAGTGATTCTGAGCACGGATCCAAATCTGGTTTGAATCCGGGCTCTCATAGCCAGCTGTGCCACTTATCTTCTTTGTGCCTCATTTTCTCATTTGTAAAATAAGACTGAGACCATCACTGTTTTCCCCAGGTTGGTCCTGGGTCCCCAGAGAGATCAGAGCTCTGTGGCAGCTCTAAGGCCTCCCTAACCCCACCACCCTGAGTCTGCACACCGCACCCCCCCACACCTCCTGGGGAAGCCGCACCTTCTGCACTACAATGATGGCCTCCTGAGTGTCGCTGTCCGTGGTGACCTTGAACACTTGGCCGCCGCTGCCGCTCTCTTCCTTGAGGTGGTAAGTCATATCTGTGTTCTCACCCACATCTGAGTCCTCAGCCTTCACTCGTCCCACAGCTGTGCCGATGGGGGCTGACTCTTGAATGCTGAACTGGTACATCTCTGTAGGGGACACAGCTTGTGAACAGAGATGGGGGGCAGTCCCTACCCCCAACTTCCACCACCTTTAGGGGAGACGAGAGCGGGGCCCAGATGGGCTCCTGGGAGGGCAGTGTCTGGAAGGGGCTCCCAAGGGGGCAGTGCCAAGAGGAGGGTCCTAATTCTGACCCTGGGCTGATTTGCTGACTGATAAGAAAAATGCCTGCAATGTTTGGGGCTTCGGTTTCCCCGCGTGCCCAGGAGGGGTGCGGAGGAGCAAAGTGATCAAGGCTCAGGCCCTGGAGTCAGTCCTGGCTGTGTAATCCTGAGCCTTGGTTTCCTCATCTGTAGAATGGGAATAGTGCCTTCCTAGCGGCACCGTCATTATCCCAGTTAACTTAGACGAAGAGGCGTGGGAAGTGCTTAGTACAGTGCCTAGCTCATAGTAGCTACTCAATAAATGGAACAAATTATGGTAAAAGAGTGGGGCTTCGCACCAATTTCCTACTGCTATTGATGTTAGTGATGTTGATTTCTTCCTTCCCATGTATTTATTAAGCATCTATGGTGTTCCAGGTGCAGTTTGGGCACTGGGGTCATAGCGACAAGCAGAACAGACCCAAATCCCAGTTCTCACAGGGCTTTCCTCTTACCAGGCAGAGAAAGACACAAACAATCACATCAGTAAAACATGTAGTGTATCAAATGGTGATAGGTACTTTGGAGAAAAATAAAGCAAGGGAAAGGGCCTGGGGAAAGCCGATGAGGGCGTGTGTGCAGTTTTAGATTGGGTAATTAAGGATGACATTTTTGCAAAAGCCTGAAGGAGGTGAGAGAGTAAGCCAAGCAGATTTGTGGGAAAGAGCATTCCAGGCAGAAGGGACAGTAGGTGCAAAGGCTCTGGGGTGGGTGCGATGCCCAGTATGTTTGAAGAACGGCAAGACTTCCATTGTGGCTAGAGAGGAGAAGCAGGACAGAAATGCGAGGGAATGAGGTCAGATGGGACACAGACGGTACCCGCCTCTCCCAGAGCTGAGGTCGAGATGAGGGTGATTTGCTCCGTGAGGGGCCTGTGCAGGTGACGCAGGGCCTGTGGAGCTCAGGATGTGCCTCTTGCATTCCCCAAGGTCTGGATACCCCTTCTGTGGAGCAGTGGCCTCTGAATCATTCTCACATGGCAGCCAGAGGGGCTCTTTCCAAATCACGTGGACTGTGCCACTCCCCGACCAGACTCCCTTCCATAGCTCCCTGCTGCTCTGCGATGGAGCCCTCCAGCCTTCTGGCCTGCCCTACAGGATGCTTGCTGCCTGGTCTCTGCTGACGTCTGCAGCCTCAGCCTCCCTCTCCCTGACCCCAGCTGCAGCCTGCCTAAGGCGCTTATAATTCCTCATCTCTGGGCATTCTCTCTCTTTATTCTCCTTTCTGCTGTGCCCTCCCCAATTTCTACCCTTCCTTTAGTCTCACAGAACATTCCCTCCACCAGGGAGCCTTCTCAGACTGACCTCCAGGCTCCGGTCTTGTGCCCCAGGGCCACCAAGCTTATCCCATTGTTAAGGATTCCTGCCTTTCCCTATCAGTTTCTGCTTCTTCTGTCCCTGCTCTCTCCTGTCTCCTCTGTCCCTGGTGTGAGCTCCTGGAAGGCAGGAACCACATCTCTTATTCATCAGGCATTCTCCGAGCTTGGCAGAACACCAGACTGTCGCATAAATGAAATGTGTGAGTGACTAGGGAGTGAATGAATGCAAAGGACCATGGGTCTACGCTCACTGGGTTAACACAGATTAAAGAGTCTGACAATAGCAAGTGTTGGTGAGGATGGGCTACAATGGACACGTGCATTTTTTTCCATGGAGGGGCACAGCTGGGCTTTTGTTTAGTAAAGCTGAAGCTGAGTATATCCCACGAGCCGGCTATCCTGTTCCAGTGTGTATATACACCGGAGATATGCATGCAAACCAGCACTTGGAGACGTTCGCAAGGTGCAGCAACGTTCAGAGCAGTGTCCTTCATCATAGCCTCAAACCGGAAACAAACCAACCGTTTATCAACACAGAACAGATAAACGATGGACACCATGCAGCCATGAAGATGAACGCATTACAGCAACGAGCAACAACCTATGATTTCATGAACATAATTTTAAGAGAAAAAAAAAGCAAGACACAAAGAGGTTATATGGTATGAGTCTGCTAATCTAAGGTTAAACAACCAGGTGAAATTAAGCTATAGGGCTCAGTGATGCGGATGCAGGTAAACTGACTCTAAGGCAAGGAGGCGGCGGTCACAATAGCGGATCATGGTTAACCCTGGAAGAGGGAGTGTGGGGGACAGTCGCGCTCAGGAAAGGCTCGTGGAGGCTGCTGGGGTCCAGGAGTGTGGTCTCTAGGAGGGTTCGCTTTATAATTAGTTGTCAAACTGGACATTTTTACTCTCCAGCCTTCTGCTGGCGTGTGTATTTCACAATAAAGAAGTGTTAAAGATAAAGAGGGAACGAATCAATGAACGAACAAACAAGAATCTTCCCGGGGCCAGGGTCCCTCTTCTCTGCTTTGCCCCACTGCTTCCCCCTCAGAGCCGGCACAGAGCCTCGCACAACTGGACAGAAGCCCGGGTGGGCCCCTCCCCTCCATGCGGTGCCTCAAAGCTCCCCACTCCACGTGGAGGTAGGGGCCGGCTTTGCCCCCGGCTCCCTGGTGACACAGAGCTGGCTGGCGGTTCCGCCCACCCCGCCCAGAGCCCCGGCAGAGGCGCTAGGCCCCGATGACGGTGCACTCTCAGCTAAGGGATTGGATTCCCTTATCTCTTGGGGGTCAGTCCCCTGTGGCGGGCCTAATGTGAGAGCAGCAGACCTCAAGTAATGACTCCCCGATAGGGATCAGCCCGGCTCCCTGCGGCATTTAGTCTCTGCCAGCTTTGGCGGCTTCCCGGCTTCCCGGCGCGGCTCTGGGCCCAAGGCTGGGCAGAAGGGCTGGCTGACCGGGAGGTGGGGGACTCAGCCAGAGAACCAGCCCCAGTCCCCTGTCGTTCCAGGAGAGGCTGAGAGTGGAAAGACCTCCTAATTCAGAAGCACAGCATCCTGCCTTCCAGGCTAATCGGGGGCGGGGGGGGGGGGGCTACCTGTCACTCCAGCCCCCACCCCCACCCAGCTTCTCTGTGCAGCATGGGCGGGCCTTGGCCTGGGTCTGGCCACAGCCTCTGTCTACATCCCTGTGTCTCCCCCCCCACCCCCTGCCCAGCCCCCAGCCCTTCCCTTTGCAAGCGTGGGTCAGGGGCAGGTCACATAGACTAAGCAGGAGTAGGGTGTGTGCGGGCCCAGTGAGGGGCTGGAGGAGGTGGGACAACAGGGGGCTCCCCCGTGGCAGGAAGCAAGGTGAGGGTGGTTGGTAACCGTGTTACTTGGCTGTGTGGAAAACCAGACAACTTTGAGGACTTCCTCTGCAAGAAGGATGATAGGAGGGGCACTGGAGGGAAATGGGTGACTTGGGTGGATAGACAGATTCAAGTCCCTCTTCGGTGGACACCTAAAGGGAAGCATGAGCTTGGTGGGCGGCTGGAAGGATGAACAGACGCCCACAGTGCCCTCGCCACGGAAGCCCGATGCAAGGGGAGCTGGGGGTCTACCAGATGGACGCAGATGTGTCCCTCGCTTTCTGGGAAGGCCTCACTTACTCTGAGGGAAACGGGGTGGGTTGTCATTGACATCGGTGACCACGATGGTGACGGTCGTGGAGCCAGAGAGGCCGCCCAGCTGGCCCGCCATGTCTGTGGCCTGGATGACCACTTCGTAGCGCTCCTGGCTCTCACGGTCAAGGTCGGGCACAGCTGTCCGGATCACACCTGTGGGTGAGTGAGAGTGAGGCCAGGGATCTCTCCGAGAGGCTGCCAGCAGACACACGGCCCCTCCGCAAGCAGAGGCGGGCCTCGGGCAAGTTCAGAGGGGAACGTCAAAGACATGGGTGTGGGGACGATGCGGATGCAGGCTTAGCAGCCCCATGCACGCTCACGCACACTGACGCACACTCACGCACGCTGGTGCACACTCATACCTGCTCAGAGAGATCCGCTCTTTCCTCTCTCTGTCAGTGGCTCTCAGCAGAGCCAGGCATGGAGCAGCATCTTGGCTTTGAGTGTTAACATGGTGAACGAGACGCACACCCACACTCATGCACACTCGCTCTGGAGTCACACTCACCTGTATGCATACACTAGGTATGGCTTGCACACTTATATAGTACATAAATAAGAACACACATGAACTCACACACGTGCGCACGCTCACAGCTGAGTGCACACTTACTTTCACACTCCCTTCTCCATGTTGGAGTCGGCCCCCAGCCCTTGGGGTCCCCAGGCCCTGGCCCAGCCCTAGATTCTCTGTCCAGGCACTAGCTAATCACTGATCAGACAGCCCTTCAAGCTGTTGATGCAAGAGGGGCAGGGGCAGCAGGAACGGGGGGAGGGGGGTGACCGCAAGATTAAATCTGCTGAGCGGAAGGCCGAGCTTCTTGTCTCCCTGCCAGTGGGAGATCGAGGTGGAGGGGAGAGTCGAGTCGATGAGGCATTCAGAGCCTCCCCCGCCACTCACTCCAACCTGCCGAGTACCAGGTGGTGACAGGTGGTGCCCGGGGCTGGCACGCCAGGTGGAGTCATGCACCAGCAGCCCCATGATGCGCCCCATAAAACCCAATCTCCGACTCCTGATGTCTCCAAACAGCCCCCAGACTCCAATAGAGGCGCTAGAATGAGGGGAGAGGCTGCAGTGTGTGCGTGTATGTGTGTATCTGTATGTGTAGCTGGGGGGGCTGGAGGCAGGGTATCTAGGAAGTGGCCCTGCTTTTGTGGGATCACATGGAGATATGGAAAATGTGTAGTTTGTCTAACGAAGAGTCGCACAGACTCTCCATCGGTGGCCTCTGAGACCCCTCTACGGGCTCCCCGCTGACCCTTCCTTTCCTGAGGGTGACCTTCGCAAGGATGGAGGAGTCTTGGAAGCCCATGAACTTGGGATAAATCCCAGCTCTACCCTTTTTTTGGCCATGTGATCTTGAGCAAGTCCCTTCTTCTGAACCTCAGTTTCCTTCTCTGGAAAATGGGACAACTGCAGTGCCTCCATACAGACCAGGAATGATCAACCCCAGCACTATGGGAGTTTCAGGCGGAATTACGCTACCCGCCAGCTTCCAGTAGCAGCGTGTTCCACACCAGTCTTGGTTCTGGGCACAACAGGCCCTCCTTGAGCTGCCCCAACATTAACTGTGAACGGGGCACCCTTCTGGCGATGAGGCTGGGCCCAGGCCTCTGCTAGTCTGTCAGCTGAGGCTTTGCAGCCCTGGAGTGGGGACAGAGAGCAAGGGAGACCTAAGGAGCCGGGAAAGAGAGAAGGAGAGAGGGGAGTGGTCAAGCCAGAGAGAAATGCGTACTCAGGAGGGGATGGTGAGAGAGAGGAACAGAGCTCCAGAGACGTGGAGACCCATGAACCGGGAGAGAAAGAACTGAGAGAAAGAACCAAGCGGAGAAAGGAAGGCAGGGAACAATAGAGACTGAGTAAACAGCCCTTCTCGAAGACAGCAGGGAGGCCCAGAGTCAGGAAAGAGGGAAGAAAGACGGTGGAGGGAGAAAAGGAGAGGGCAGACAGGCCCACTGATGGTGGAGCGGGCACTGGGCCAGAGATGGGGGCTCCCTGAGTGAACCAGTCAGAAGGGCTGGGAGGGAGCCAACCAGTGGAGCCCCTCCTGCATCCCTAAGCTTTGCACATGTCCTTGGCCTCCAGGACCTCACGGACTGTAGAGGCGGTGCTGGGATTTGGGGCCACCGTGCGTCTGTGAGCCTGTGCACCAGAAGCTGGTGAATGGGGCTTGGAGCAGGGCTCTGGCTGAGGTCCACCCCTGTGGGGGAGGAACCCTGCTCATGGGGCTGCCTCCTTGCTGTCACTGCCACTTCTAGCTCTGGAGGAAGTAGGGCCACCAACCTCTTTTCACTTGGCAACTAGCCATGAAGACTTGTAGACGATCAGGGGCCATTGCTGGGAGACTAGGAGGTGGGTACCTGGGGGCCCTGCTGCCTCTGGACCCGGCCCTGGGATCACACCCAGTGACAGCCTGGGATGACGACAGCTCCCAATAGAGCACACCTGCGGTTAGGCACACTCTTGGGTCACCCCCTCTCATACTGATTCAGGCCTTGGCCCTGCAAACTTGCTATGGCCAATGGGACATCAGCGAGCAGGACAAGAAGCAGAGGCTTGATAAGCCCTTGTGTGCTGGGGCCTGTCCTCTTGGAGCCTCGAGACCACATGTGCTGAGAAAAAGCCCCAGGCGGACGGCCACACGGAGGGAGGGGCCCAGCCACACTGGCCGTCCTAGCAGACCTGCCAGCTGACTGTCGCCCCATGAGTGACCCTGGCAAAAAGAACTGTGCGGCCAACCCACAGGATTATGACAAGAAAAAACTGTTGCTGTGTTAAGTCGCCGTGTTCGGGGGCAGTTTGTCAAAGAGCAGTAGATATCTGATGGAGAAATCATGTTCTCCGGACTGTCCCTCTCCTGGGCTCGCTCATGCAGCCACATTTCCCTAGAGGCTCCTCTGGCCAGAGGCCCAGAGGGGCCTGGCGCATAGGTCTGGCCGGTGGTCCCGGCTGTGAGGGGGAGCGTGTCCGGTCTTCAGCAGGCTGGGCGTGTTTCCTTAGATGGTGGTCTTGGGAAAGAAGAGTGAGGATTGCAAGGCCTCTTAAGGCCTAACCTGGGACTTGGCAGAACATAATTTTTGCTCCAGATTCAAGACTCCACTTCTCTCTCTTTAAGTAAGCTCCATGCCCAGCATAAGGTTTGAACTCATGACATTGAGAGATAGAGTCCAATCTCGATCAACTCAGCCAGCCAGACACCCATCTAGACTCCACCTCTTGATAGAAACCGTGGCAAAGTCACTTTACCTAGCGGGGTGGGAGGGATCGATGTTATCTTCTGTTATCTGCTGCGTTCTGTCCCCACTCCACTTCCTGATGCAGGGAGGAGCACCCTGGGGGCTGGTGCCTTTCTCCTGGCTCTGGGGTAAAATTCTCACATCGGCCCCTGCAATTGTTCTTGGAAGCTCTGGCCCTGCAAATTGCTTCATTCACTCACCTATCAGACGCTTACTGAGGAGGTACTGTGAGTAGGGGCACGGAGTCAGATTTGAGGCTGCAGAAAGGAGGGATTTGGGGGTCAGACTGACTGGTTTAGGTTCTTCTTTCCACCACGTACATGCTATCTGACCTTGGGCAAGTTCTTGAGTGCGTCTGAGCCTCCGTTTCCTATTCTATAAAATGGGGCTACCCAGTTGGAAGGCTTTTAAGGGAACTAAATGAGACAAGGTTTCCAGCGGCAGGTCTCACGTTCTGGGGATGCCATGATGCTCCCTCCCTCCCCAAGTCCTGGATCGGGTACCCGATCCTACTGGCCTTGTTCATCATCTTACCTAGAGGGTCTGGCACGTTGTAGGTGTTCAGTAAACACTTGGACTGCCTGACCTACTGCCACAGACCCTCTGTCTCCCCTCTCACAGGCTGGGTGTCGTTTGTTTCTGGCTTCTCTGTTGGAACAAAAGCCCCGCGGGGGCAGAAACCAGATCTGGTTATCATCCTGACCCCAGGATCTGGGACTTAGAAGGTGCTCAGCAAGGGTTTGTTTCATTCATCCCAGGAAAACAGACATCTCTAGCCCAGTTGAGAATTCTCAGCAGATAACTTGGAGTCTCTGAGCGCGCCTTTCTAGTCCTGCGGGAGTGGAGGTGGGCGGGGGCTGAAAGTCAGAACCTGGCCAGGGCTCCCCGCAGCCTTGTCCTCACCCATCACCCTCAGTTCCAGCTATTATCCTTGCCACCCCTGCTGTCCCTTCCAGATTCTGCAGAAGGGGCCCTGGAGCCCAAGTGATGCCTCATTAGCCCGCAAATGCCATCCCTGTCGCCCCTGTGGGGGCTTGCTGGCAGGCCTGGCCTTTAAAACACACAAGTTAATTCCTCCTCTGGCACTCGGCCCCACGGAGCCCCGCCTCCTCCTCTCCCTCACACCTTCATCTCAGGGCCCGTTCCGGCTCTGCTCCCTGCTATCTGCACAGCGAGAACAGACTGTACCTCGCAGCAGCTGCTAAATATAGACCCGCATCAGCGGAATATTCCTGGCTGGGGAAATGGAGCTGGGGCTGGGAATGGCACCAGGGCGGCTCCTGCAGTGGGGCTGAAGCCAAGGGGAGGAAAAATCTGGTCCTTCCTGGAAGGTGTCAGCAAAGACCCTCTCAGACTGAGAAAGTGAGGACCCTAGGACAAGGACCTCATCTGCACTGCTTCACCTGCCTTGTCTGGTGCCCATTCTCTGGCCTCCTGAGAACGGTTCCTGCCCTCCTGGGCTCTCTGAGGCCTCCCACGTGCCACCCTCTTCCTGCCTCCTTGCAGCGGGGGATGCTTTTTCTGAGAACCCAGCCGTCCTCTTCACTCACTTGAAGTCTGGTCCCCCATCTGCTCACCCCTGCCATCTCCCAGACTCAGTCCTGGCCCCTCCCTTATTTCTGTCTCTTCCTCCCTTTCTGGAAGGGGAATCAACTCGAAGGGCCCCCTCCTCCGGCTGAACGAATGAAGGCGTCAGTAGCAACAGGCAACAGCAGCCCCTTGGCTTGCCAGGAGGTACCAAGGATTGCGCCGGGCACTTTGTACCCTCGCTGTTCCCTTGGC
Source organism: Enhydra lutris kenyoni (assembly GCF_002288905.1). NCBI lineage: Eukaryota > Metazoa > Chordata > Mammalia > Carnivora > Mustelidae > Enhydra > Enhydra lutris. The sequence continues at coordinate 14,189,296 of NW_019154090.1, read as the reverse complement.
CTGCACGTTCCTTCCGGGATACCAAGGGGGCTCATACCCTCCCTTCATTCACGTCTCTGTCCAAGATCACCTCCCTAGAAAGGCCCGTCCTGATTTCTTCTTCGAGGTCTACCCCTTTATCCTGCTTTCTGTGTCTTCCTTGCACTTGTTGCTAAGATGTTATGTTATACCTGGATAGGCTTATTTTCTGCATTTCTGTATTCCCTACTTGAATTAAATCTCCGTGAGGGTAGGGATTTGCTTCCTGCCATATGCTTAGAGCCTAGAACAGAGCCAGGTATGTAGGAGGCACTGGCTGAAGAGTTGTTGAATGAAGGAAGGAACTCTCTTGTTGGATCCTCACAATAGTCACTTGTGATGGGAATTATTATCCTTCTTGTGCACGTGGGAAACCAAAGTTTAAGGAGCCCCTGCTATGAAGAGAGCTCCAGGCCCATATTTCAGACAGCCTGCTAGATGTTCTAGATGTTTCTTTCCTTCTCCTCTCTCCTCTTAAAGGCATTTTGGTTAAAATGGAATGAATTAGCTCTGCACCAGATCCCAGGGCACATTCACTAATTCTTTTGGTCCTAGTTTTCTTAATCGACACTCCTCCTTCTGTTTCTGTGGATGGTGCCCCTTCCCATCCCAGGCCCCAAAGCTGGTAACCCCCAGACTCTTCCCTCAGTTCAGTTCCCTACCCCCAAGGTTTGCCCTTGGTAGGATCTCACTGTCATCTCTCATTCTCCCTCCTCAGCATCTCAGCTAACCCTCGCCACCAATCCTGTGTCATCTCTGGCTCCCTAACTAGATGGAGCAGGTTCAGGAGTCTGGGTGGGGGTCGGGGAAGGGCGCAGACCTTGGTGTTTGTCATTTGGGGCTCTCTGCTGGGCACCCTAGGCTACTGAGTCTCCCTGAATTCAATTCCTGTCTCTGAGCCATGCTAAAGAGAGCAGCCCGAGGGATCTTGTTAAAATGAAAACCTGAGCATGTCACTTCCTTGCCTAAAAGTCATCAATGAACCCAAAATGTTGGTGAGGAGAGGGGAACAGGCGCCTTCCTATGTGGCTCTCAGGAGTGTAATCTGGTACATTTCGGCATTATCTATCCGGATTCCAAATGCATGTGCTCTTTGACCCAGCTTTTCCTCTTCCTGAAAATTATCCTGCAGATACACTCACACAAGCACAAAATGATATATGTATGAGGTTATTCACTGTAGCATTGCTTGTTGTAGCAAAAGATTGGAAACAGCGTAAGTGTCCATCAATAGAGGACCGGTGAAATAAATTTTAGTGTATCCACAACAGCTGTTAAATAAAAGAATGAGGAAGCTCTTTATGTACTGATATAGAATAATCTTCAAGATGTATTGTAAAGTGAAAAAGGCAAGCAGTGTATATAGTGTGTGTTTATAGCTACCATTTGTGTAAAAAAAAATAAAACAAATACATGTACCTATTTTCTTGTACATGCATAGAATAGCTCTGGAAGGATACGCAAGAAAATTACATTGGTTGCCTTGGGGACCCAAACTGGGTGGCTGGGGGACTGGAAGGGGTGAAGAATTTCCACTAAATATCTGTTTGGATTACTTTTTAAATTTCGAACCTTGAAATATGTTATTTATTTTTAAAAACTTAATATTTTTTTAAGTGAACGAGTCCAAGATCTCATAGGATATATATATCAAGTGGCTACCTCTGGGGCTGTAATTAGGGGATGAGGGTGGGAAGCATCTTCCTTTTTTTTCTTTCTCTCCCTCTTTTAACATTTAATGTTTGAATTTCCAAAATATATTACTTTTGCAAGGAGAAAAAAATGACAAAGATATTTGTGTAAGATAGTACAATTATAACTGTGCTTATAATCTGGAATCCTCAATCCCCCACCCCAAAAAATCAAATACACAAACAAAAACCCAAAACACAGATCCACCACACACACACACCATTACCTTTAGAATAATCCTTAGAACTACCTTTTACCCCCATTACCCTTGGAAAAAAATTCCCCCATTACCCTTAGAATAAAATTCAAGGTCTTAAGCCTCACTTCTCCTGGGCCCAGTTGGGCCCCTACCAGCCAGCCCTGATCCCATTTCAGGCCTCCTGCTTTTCCCAGTCCTGAGTTGCTTACAATTCCCCTCATGCCTCAGGGTGTTCTTCCCTCCTAGTTTTGCCAGCACCATGCCCTCTGCCTGGAATGCCTGTCTCTGAATCCCCATCTGGGTCTGGCCAACACCTTCTTATCCTTTGGAGATCAGCTCCTTCCACCTCCCAGAACTTTGCATCCCGATGGCCCATGCATGTGCCTGTCGCCCCTGCCCCCAATGGACTGTGAGCCCCAGGACGGCATCTGATAAACATTGTGTGGTGTGCGGTCTCCCATGAGGCCTCACTCCTGGCCTGCCCCTCCCATCTCAGGGACAGGGAGAACACCTTCCTTGGCATCGGCAGCCACGCCCCGCTGTGCAACCTCTGTGAGGCACTTCACTTCTCTGAGCCTCATGTCCTGCTCTGCCCTCCCTGCCACTCTGGCAGGGCCCCTCAGAGACGTAATCAGGCTCTAACCTCAGAGAAAGTGAAGTGAGGACTGTGTTCGGTGGTGTTGCGGGAGGGAAAAGAAGCCAACAAGCCATTCTCCCCTGTCTCTATCTCTTTCCATCAGACCCTTAACAACTGCCCTTTGAACAGAGCTTTCACAACTGCTGAAAAGGTGCCCTTCACCTGCTGACCCCTAAGGGCTGCAGACACGCTTGCTTCAGTTAAGCTCCAAGGACAAGAGGGTCGCTTACGTGGGACCTCTGAAGTCCCCTTCAGGGCGCCCATGTTGGCATGGTGGAGGCATCCTGCCTTTTTGTTTCTCTGCCAGTATGGCCGGCGCTCCTCACCCCCCCCACCCCGCCGCCCTCAAGCCCCATCTTTTTCTGTTCCTCAGCCCTTGTCTCTTTCTGCCTGGCCGTCCTTTCCTCTCTGAGATCCTGGAACACGACAGACGCCGCTTCCGGTCCCGTCCTACCCTCAGCGATGTCTGGTTAGAAGGCTGCTAGTGGAAGTGCTCCCGCCCTCTAGCCCCGCCCCTCCGTGTCCCTCCTCGGTCTTGCACAGGCCCCGCCCCTCTGGCCCGGCCCCGCCCCTTACCGGTCTTGGGGTCCACGGTGAAGTGGTGCTCGCCATCCAGCACGCTGTACACCAGCCGAGCGCTGCTGCCGTACGTGGGGTCATCCGCATCCGAGGCCATCACCTGCATCACCGACGTGCCTGGACCCGGGGGACCAAGCGAGACGGGGGTCACCTGGGGCCGCTGTGCTTGTCCTCCCCACCCCAGGGAAGCTAGGAGAGGAGATCCAAGCTGGAGGTCATGGAAGCTAGTCCCCTCACAGTCCTCATCCCCACACCGACTCCCAACCCGCTTCCTGATCTGGGGGCTTCCTGTGGCACAAGCATGACCATGGAGTCAGATCTGGGTTCAGATCTCCTTTGGTGGCTCCCAGCTGTAGGACTCTGGCAAGGGAAGACAGCCCCTCTGAATCCGTTTCCTCTTTAGCAAATGGGGGATAATCCTAGTCCTTGGTTCTTGATGTTGAGGGAATGCACTTTAAATTCTCAGTGCAGATGGGGCTCAGTCTCAGCAGGTGATGCAATGGTCATCGTCACCAATTAAGTCATCACGGTCAGAGTTAGAGCCAGGACTGGAAACCAGGCACCCAACTCCCAAAACAGGGGTCTTTCTACCCACCCCTGCCCCTCCTAATTTCTCGAGAGAATTCTGCCTCTCTTCCCTCTCTCCTCACCACCCCCCACAGGATGGGGGTTGGGCAGCCCAGAAGGATAACCAAGTTCACTGGGGCTCAGAGGCCAGTATCTTTTGGATTTGGGGCAGGAGGATGGCAAGGCCCAGCTTTCCCTTTGGGAAATAGTTGGCTGTGGGTCCTGGTGCCCTCCTTGCCCCTCCCCCTGGGTGTCCAGACAGTCCCCCACCCCAGACACACACACACACACACACACACACACACACACACACACACACAC
>NW_019154090.1:14096278-14185183 GCF_002288905.1 Enhydra lutris kenyoni | reverse complement strand
ACACACACACACACACACACACACACACACACACACACACTTCACATGCTCTGCACGCTCTGCACGTAGGCTGCTGGGGAGAGTATAAATTGGATAAAAGTCCATCAAACAGCGGCAATTAAGTTATTGATTTTCGACGCTGCCTCATTAAACTGGGAGCTTCTCTCTCGGCCTGTCCCAGAGATGGCTCTAATTTGACATCATGTTCAATTTGACGAAATCAGGGCTTGGGACATGAGGCTGGACAGGAGGGGGGTGAGGGTGGGGTGGGGGAGGGTTAGATGGGGAGGCAGGCAAAGCCTTCTGGTCCATCTGAACCTTTCCAGAAAGGAGGGGGTGAGGTAGAAGACCCAAGAGGGAGTCTTGGGAGCTCAGGATATGAGCCAAGAGGATAAGACTCAGACATCACTTCAAGGTGATGCCTTCTTTTGAATGCCCTGCTGGTGAGGGGATGGGACCCAGACCTGCTGAGGTTCTGGGTGGGGCCTTTCCGGGGCTGGGTGGTACTCTCTGGGCCAGGAGGGCGCCTGCTAGGAGGTAAGGCCCATTCACAGCTTGGCTAATGAGTGAGGCTCTGGAAGTGCTACTGCAACAATTCTGCTAAGCCCGGCCTGCCGCCCGCCTCTCCCGCCTCCAGCCTGGGGCCCTCGATCATTCCAGACAGACACATGTATTTATTTTTCACTCTTTTGCATTCCTTATTTCCCTCTCTATATCCCCCCTCCCAGCCTGAGCCTTCTAAACCGGCCCCACAATGCGTCTCTCTTTGGCAGCTCCTGCTCCATGTCAGCCATGTCAGGGTTGCCCAGAGAAGCTAGGGAAGGTATTTGAGCAAGCGCTCTCCCCCTCGATGCTTGGTGCCCAGGGTCTCCTCTCAGGGCCAAGGACATAACCCCAGGTGCCTCATATTATACAGAAAGAGGAAAAAGGAATAAACTCTTAGGGGCACCCACTGCATGTCCAGCTTCACCAAGCACTTAAATTCATCATCTCTGGGGCACCTGGGTGGCTCAGTGGGTTAAAGCCTCTGCCTTCGGCTCAGGTCATGGTCCTGGGGTCCTGGGATCCTAGGATCCCATATTGGGCTCTCTGCTCAGCGGTGGGCCTGCTTCCTCCTCTCTCTCTCTGCCTGCCTCTCTGCCTGCTTGTGATCTCTGTCTGTCAAATAAATAAATAAAATCTTTAAAAAAAATTCATCATCTGTAGTCCTCATAGTATTTCCGAGAGGCAGAATGTTCTCCTCGAAGTTACAGGTGAGGAAACAGGTCAGACAAGTAGGAAAACTTGACCAAGAGCACTGAGAGAGGAAGTGGTGGGATTTGAACCCAGGACTCTGAGGTCAAAGCCCTCCTGGGGTGACAGTCAGTGCAGGCAGGCAGAGTGGCTCTGGGGATGGTGGCTAAGTGTAATGAATCACAATCAGTGAGGACTCTGCCATTTACTAGCAGTTTGACCTTGAACATGTCACAACCCCCTTGTGCCTCAATTTTCTCATTTGTGAAATGAAGATGAGCATATTACCAAACTCCAAACATTGTTTTAGGAATTTAAACAGACTTCCATGTTCAGCACCGAGGACAGTGCCTGACCCACGCTAAGCACTTAATAAATGTAGGTTGTTGTCTTGGGAGGCATGGCATGCGAGTATATGACAGCACAATCATGCCTCCCTCACAGACACACTGAAAAGGGAGAAAATACATAAAGCATCAGGCTCATGGTGGGTGCTCAATAAATAGTGGCTGTTGTAGCTGTTATGAGAGAGGGTCTCCCTGCCCCTCCCCTCTGCTTGTTCCCCCCACCCCTTGGGCAAGGCACAATATCCAGCTGAATGACTCCCCAGGGTAATGGCTGATCTCTCTCTCTCTCCCTGGCTGCATCCCAGGGACTCCCGCGGGGATGATGGAGTCATTTCCCCAATCCCGGATTCTTTATTGCAGCCATTATAGTTAATGCTGACACGTGGAGATGGTGAAGGGTCAGTGATTCACCACTGGCTCCCCAGGCTCCAGACCCCCTCCTACCTTCTTCACAAGTCAGCAGCTCCCCAGAATGGGCAGATAAAAGGGTGCCAGGCTTGTGGCTGCTACGGGACCACTGCAGGGTCAGCCCCCCTCCATTCAACAGTTCGATTTTATAATGACCATCACATCCACTCCCTCCTTTAGTCCTCAGTCGAATTCTAAGATGTAGATGCAGTGGTATGCTGGTAAGTGTTTAACCATCAGCTCAGAGGGCTAGAGGGGTGGGGAGGAACGCCCTGCCTTGTTGTATTTGTTGATTTCCATGGTGTAGAGACTCTCACCATGGCCAATTTCAAGATACCTATGTGATATCAAGTGGCTCACAAAACAGAAAATCAATATTTGCCTATTGTGAGTAGATATGAGCCAACACCGTACAATCCTGCATCATTCCCATTTTACAGATGAAGAAACTGCTATGCACGGTGAAGGGTGAAAATGTGAATTAATAATAAATACTGATGAAACCCATTATTACATATTGTTATTCGAGGATCATGATAGATTATGTTTACTGAATAACTACTTTGTGCTAGATCCTATGAGAAGCTTTTATGTCTGTTATCTCATGGAAATATAAAATAAGCTTGAAGTAAGCTCTATTGAGATTCCCACTTTACAGATGAAAAAATGAGGCTGAGTGAAGTTAAGCAACGAAGCCCCTTGTGCCTTAGTTTCCTCACTTGTGAAATGAAGGTAATATTACTGCCAAGCTCTCAAGATCACTGTGAGAACTCAAATAGTTCTCCATGTTCAGAACCAAGAACAATGTCTGGCCAAGTTCACCTGGCAAGGAAATAGGAGAGGCAGGATTCAAACCCAGGTTGATCTGATGTCAAAACCCACATGTGCCTGGTCTTATGAAGTAGGAGCGGGAGGGCAATAGGAGTAAAAGGAGACAGGCAAGTAAGAGAGGGAAGAGTCAGAGAAAGGAGGGGAATGGCAAGGAACTGCATCAGGGATTTTCCCTGCCTCAACTGGTTGAAGCTCTGACTTCCAGACGTAGGGCTGGGATTGGCTAGGATGAGCTGGTTGCTGTCCATGGTGCTGCCAGCCAACTCTTAAGCTACGTGGGGTTAAGGACCTCTATCCAGGCCAGCATAGGAAGTATTGCCCAAATGATTCTTGGGTAAACAGGATTTCAGAGCAGGGTTCCATGTAGAATGTTAAATGTGGAAAGGCTGGTCCTCAGAGAGCATAGAAACCAGTGTTTCTTACTCTGGCTGCATATTAGAATCTCTTAGGAGCTTTAAAATAAAACTGATGCTGAACCCCACCCCAGACCAATTCAGTAGGCCTCTCCTGGGGTGAAGCAGAGACAGGGGCATTTTTAAAAACTCCTGCAGTGATTCTAAAATGCATCCCAGGCTAACCACCGGCCAAACCCCTGATTGAACTCAGGAAACTGAGTCATGGGGTCTCTGCTCAGTGACTTTCCCCAGATTCTATCAGTAGTAAGTGGTAGGGAAAGACTGCAGCCCAGGTCTGTGGAGCCAGCATGTCACCCTTCTGGACTCACTGTGCCAGTCCTGAGACTGACACTAGGAAGGAAGAAGCAAGGACGACACATGCCACCAAGTCAGCAGTGCTCCTCCCAGGCAAAATCAGCATGAGACATCAGACTCCTGCCAGGAGATGAGACTGGGTGGGCTTTGGCATCAGAGAGTCTTGGGTTCAGATCCCACCGCTTCTTCACTCTGTGCTCTTGGTCAAGTCTTTCTCCCTGTTTGACCTCTTTCCTCACCTTTAATCTAGAGGAGGCCCCTCTGCCTCCCAGCGATGCTCTGAGGACTAGAAATGATGGATTTACATGGCTGGTAAAGCTGGGCATATAGTAACACTCAGTAGTTTATTCCTCTTGTCTCTCTGCAATGGTCAGAAGGTCTCTGGGGCTGTGCTTTTGGCCTGAAGTAGAAAATTCCTGGACACCATTATCAGGAGGGAGGGGTCATGCTCACCACTTATCTCTGGTTTACCTGGGTGTCTCTGACATGGTTTGTCATGGAGCCAGAATTGGAACCCATGGCCTGGCTCCCAACCCAGAATTCTTTCCTTTCTTATCTCTTGTCTTTGCTATCTACGAGGTCCAACTGCCACCTAGACTTGGGGTCCAGAGCCCCCAGGAGGAGTCCCATTGGCTCAAGGAGGAGGTGGTGCTGTGGGGAGGGGAGCTCCAGGACTGAAGTCATCCCAGCCCTCTCCTGGGTTTTGTGGCTGTGGGAAAACTGACCCGACTGGGCCTCCGTGCCCCTTCTGTAAAATGGAGATAATACTTCATCCTTCTGGACTCCCTGGAAGAGGGAGGCCCTTTAATGAGATGAAAGAGACAAAGCACTTTGGAAAGGAACAGAGTCTTCAAATGAGGTGACCAAGTGTCATTATTATGAAGATGTTTGTAATTATTACCATCATGCCTCTTCCCTACCTCCCTTTGCTGCCCTGCTGGGCCTGGGGAAACCCTCAGCTCACATTTAGCTTCTCAAACATTTATAAAAAATGAGTCCCACCCCCTGCTGCTGCCAGAACTGCGTGGAATGCTTTCTATTAAAAATTAAAAACCACTTGTCGAGTGCCTGGGAACGTTCAGATTACACAGGAAACAAACCCCTTCTCAAACTCTCCCTCCCAACTCCCTCTTTGATCATCACTTATGATGCTGGCTCACTGGGCTGGCCTCCACAGCTTCCGGCCACCCAGCCAGGGCAGCCTAATGATATGCAGGAGATGCAGGAACATGGCTGGGGCGGGGAGTAGTTGGGAGGGAGGGGTAGGAGGCAGGCCCAGAGACAAGTGACAGAGAAGGTGTCACTAAGAGATGGGCTAGAAAGTGGGTCAGAGACACAGACAGAGACAAGGGACAGAGGGACAGGGATTCAGAGAGACAGGCAGGGAGAAAGTGGGAAAACAGATACCCAGACACACAGGAAGAAATTAGGACAGAGACAGAGATCTGAGCATCAGAAAGGCAGAGATACATAGAGACAGGGAGAAAGTGGAACACAGAATGTGACAGAAAGAGGTAGAAATGCAGAGATAAAGTCAGAAAGTAGACTTATATAGAAACAGAGACAGGCAGAGATACATATTAAGCAAGAGGAGAGTGGGAGAGAGTGGGAGGGGGGACAAAGAGAAGAAGCAGTTTTGGCTCAGTGGGATAAGAGTGCTCTATGTTGCAAATACACTTCTCCAGAGTCTCCAGTGAAACTCTGGGACACTGTCCCTTCCCTTTGTCCTCATAGATCTCAGCCATGGACTCACCCATGAATGTGTATGGGGAGCTAATCTGTTCCCCTGAGAGAGAGGACTCTCCTACCGTCCCAGTTTGAGACCCTTATGCTCTTCTGTCCTTCCCACATTTAAATGGGACCCTCTAGTATGTAATCTGGTCACCTTGTTTGTTGGGACAGCAACATTTTAAGTATCTGCTGTAGCAACTGTCTGCCTGTTGCAGAAAGCAAACATTTTTTTCTTATTATTTGCTTCTATTCAGTTTCCCAACATCTATGGAGCACCCACTGTGTGCCAGGCCCTTGAGGGCAGGATGGTGGCTCTGTCACCTTCGTACTCACTGCTATGTAGGTATAGGGCCTGGCTTAGAGAAGGTGCTTGTGTGTGTTGAATAATTTGTTGGTGGAAATGACAAAGAAAGGCATGGATCCACTCTTCACTGTCCAGGTTCCCTGGGCCACGGGGATGACTCCTGAAGGCCAGGGCCTCTGCTCCTTCTTGCCACCTTTCCCCACCAGAAATCTCCTGTCCTGTTTCCCCTGATCCTGGGTGGTGAGAGCCAGTGCCGTTGCTAGGCAAGGAGATATTGCACATATAGATCTTCCTGGACTTTAATTAAAAACATCTTTAGAAGTTGTCTTGCAGAGGCTAGCGATTGATTCCTGGCTTGGGCCTGAGGGCTGCTGAGCCACACTCTCTCTGGCTGTACACAGGACACTCAGAGGCTCCCAGCTTGTTACTGTTCTCCCCAGATGAGACCTTTGGGGAACACACTGCCTCCTGCTTTCCTCCCTTCCTCCTTGCCCTGTCCCCCGCCAACCACTGGATTCAACAATCAGCAGTGTGCTCTTCCGGTGTTACCTTCTTCCCCTCCTGAGCCTCAGTTTCTCCAGCTATAAAATGGGTGTGTTAACACTTGACCTGAGAGCTTCTGGGAGAATGAATTAAGATCAGGGCTGTGAAAGTGCTTTGCAAGCTATAAAGTCTCTGTTCATGGCTGTTGCCCACACAAGCTGAGGCAAGTGGCTTGGGTTCTGCTTCTGGGTTTGGGGTCCAGTTCTGGCTCCAGCTCTCACTCTGGAAACTCAGGGAAGTTACTTTATCTCTCTCTGCATTTATTTCCTCATTGGTTAAATGAGGACAGTAATACCTGCTCCGCTTATTCCCCAGGATTGTTGAGAATAAAGGGAAATAGCTCTGTGAAAGCAGTGTTGGCTGACAGCTGTTATTTAGTAAATGTCCCAAGAAGTGCGGGCTATACTACAAAACAGCCCTTCTGTCTGTTAGAGATGCTGCTCACAGAGGAACTGGAATACATGAGAACCCCGCTCTGGCAGAGCCCCTGCCCATTTCCACAGCTCACTGAGTCCCAATCCCATGGTCCAACAATGTCAATCCAATGCCAAATGAACCATTCCATTCTCTTGCCTTTGCTCTCAGCAGACATTACTAATCGTTTTCGTCATTTTCTCCTGAGCTTGAATGGGAGGGGCCTCAGACTCCTTCTCAACACAACCCTATAGTCACTACCATTGGACTAAAGTTCGCCCCAGAGATGAAACTGATCTGCCACCACTTTAAGGTCAGGGGAGGATCTTGCTCTTCTTTGCATCCCCACATACCTACCAAAGTGCCATGTACATAGTAGGCACTAATACATGTTTATTGAATTGAAAGCAACTGCTTATTTTTCTATCCCCTTGGGGCTATATATAAAGTAGGTGCTAATAAATGTTTGCTAAGTTAGGTGACTCATCTTTGCAACCCCTACAGAGCCAAGTACACTGGAGGCCTTGTACATAATGGGTGCTAATAAACATTTGTGGATTTAATTCAATTACTTATCTTTAGATCCCCTGCAGTGCCCGGAATAAAGTAGTGGCTAATAGATGCATGTTGGATTGAAGTTCTCATTTCTGTATCCTCAACAGTGCCAAGCATATCTTAGACAGAGTTGGCATTAATAAGTAGGTAGAGTTGAACTGGGCATGAAGGCCCTATGAAATCTTGCTGTCCACTGGTCAGGTTGTGAAACTTGTGGGAAGGGGTCTGGTGCCCCCAACATTAGGAGATTATCTAGTCTAACTCTTTTCTCTCAAAACGCACTTTCTTGTTGGTTTCATCCAGCCTTAAGCTTTAAATTCCTTCTCTCTGCTGATGACTTTCAAAATTGTATCTCTGACCCTGATTGTGCTCCTGACCTCCAGACTCAGAGACCCAACTGTCCCCTTGACAACCCCACCCAGATTTCTAGTAGACATCTCAGTCTTAACATACCCGAGAGTCTTAATTTTGTGCTGTAATCTTGCTCTTTCTGGAGCATTCCCCATCTCAGCAGCTCGTTCCATCCAATTGCTCAGGACACACTTGTCAACATCATCCTTGCTTTGTCTCTCTCTCACTCCTCATATCTGGTCCCTCACAAGCCCCGTTGGCTCTACCTTCAACATACATCCAGAATCCCATACCTTCTCACCTCCTATGCGGGTCTGAGTCAACATCACCTTTTGCCCACACGATTGCAGCTGCCTCCTCACTGATCTCCCTACTTCCAACCTTGTCCCCTTATAGTTCATTTTCAACATGGTGGCCAACGAGTCAGCCTTTAAAAGTGTAAGTTGGATCACATCACTCATCTGTATCTCACTCAGAGTACAACCGAAATCCTTTCAATGGCTACAGTGTCCTACGTGATCCAGTTTCCAGGATCTCTTTCAGTCTCATTGGACTCTCTCCCCACATCACTTACTTCTGTCTTCACCCACACTGACCCCTCATGACAAACACACTATGCCTCAGGACCTTTGTACTTGCTGTTTCTTCTGCCTGTATATTCTTCCTCCAGCTTAGTGATTCTCCAAGTGTGGTCCCTGAGCCAGCAATAGCAGAATCACCATGGAATTAATTAAAAAATGCAAACATTTCTAATAACCAGACCTGATGAATCAGAAACCCTGGGGGGAAAGGGCATCAATCTGTATTTTAGCAAGCCCTCCAAGTAATGTGGATGCACAGTCAAGTATGAAAACCAGTTTCACATAGCTCCTTGGTTCCTTCAGATCTTTGTTCAGATATGCTCTTTTGTAAAGAAAGGCCCTTCCTGACTCCTCTATCTAAAATAGCACTCCCCCAGGATAATGCAAAAATTCCCTAGGTTTCACAGCACTTAGACCTGTTATATAAGGGCCTATAATATATTGGCTTGTTTATATTTCATTCCTGTCTGTCTCCCTGCCCTGTACGGAGGCTTCCTAAGAACCTCCAGTGCCTGGAACAGTGCCTGGCACAGAGTAGACCCTCAGTAAACATCTATTGCATGAATGAACCCCTTCAATGTTTCGAAGGGAACCTGGTGCCCAGAGAGAGGCAGGGACTCGCCCAAGGTCGTATAGGGAGCCAGGCTTCCTGACGGTCACCTGTAGGACCTGCTTCGCTGTGTTAGGCTCAGCGTGGCTGGTGTGCCCCTCCTCAGAAGCGTGGCTCATCGGAGGCCCCCGGCACACTTCCTTTCCTTTTTAAGCTGTGAGTGGTTTAATTTTCGAGCCCTGCTGCCTTTCATGTCCCAAGCTGTGTCCCTGCTCCCTCTGATCTCCGAAGCTGCCCAGACCCTGGTGCCGCTTGTCCGCCCCGCCCTCCTCAGCCCAGATCAGGAGGCTCAGTAATTGTGACTGATTTTCAAAGCTGCCTGGAGTCTCCACAAGCACCCCGGTGTCAGATTTGCTTCCTCTTCAAAAAGTTGCTTAAATGAAATAAACTAATTTAATTTCTGCCTCCTCCATTCTCCTCCTGGCTTCCTTGGCTTGTCCGAGTTGAATCCAATGCCTGACTCTTTCCTGAGCTGAATGTCAGAGTCAGTGAGCTGGGAGGGGAATGGGAGGCAGGGCAGGAGCTCCTCAGGCTGATTGATATTCATGAACCCGGGGACTGGTTCTGCCTCCTACAATCTGGGTGACCTTGAAAGTGTCCTTGCCTTTCTCTTGGCCTCAGTTACCCCGAGTGTGATGCAAGGACTCCTGCCACTCTGACAGTCTAGGAACCAAGACTTGACTTGCTCAGTCACTGACTTGCTATGTAATGGTGGACATATTTTCTCCCCTCTGAGCCTCCGTATTCGATGGAGATGCCACTTGTTCGATGGAGATGCCATTTGTTCGATAGAGATGCCACCATCAGTCCCATCACCTCTCAGAGTTGAAGTGGGAGTGAAATGATGGACAAGCACCTGGCCGATGCCTCCCTCTGGAGTCCCCTATCCCCACCTGTTCTCCAAACCGTAGCAGAGAGAGCTTTCTAAAATGCACCTCAGGACCTTTGCACTTGATTGGCTCCCCTGCTTTAGCCTTTCCCAGGTTCTGTGCTTCCATCAAGTCCTTTGGGTATGGCTCTTGCTTCCTTCTCCAGCCTCACCTTGTGTCACTTTTCTGGTCTTTTCCACGTGGATTCATTTGGGATGAAGAGACACAGGGCCAGGGTTTGAGTCAGTGAGTAGGGGCTGCTGGACGGGGGGACATCAGGGGCTTTAGCTGCCTCTGACTTGCTGTGTGATCCTGGACACATCACTGCTCCTCTGAGCCTTAGTTTCCCCCATTTGCAAAATTGATTTGTAAGTAATCACTAGGCTCTGAAAGTCCATGGGTCTTTGCTACCGACAACTTTCAATGATCTCTTCACTAAACTCATATATTGAAGTGCCTTTTGCAAGATGTCCACTTGGCTGTCTAGTAAGTACTTCCAACTTTAGCACAACTGAAACCAAACTCCTGATTTCCCTCCGTCCCCCAGATCTGCTTCTCCAGCTGCTCCTCCCATCTCAGCAAATGGAAATCCCATCTATTTAATTGTCCAGGTCAACACCTCAGTAGTCATCCCTGAATTGTCTTTCTCTCACATCCCACATCCCATCCATTAGCAAATGCTTTCAGCTCTACTTTTAAAATATATCCCAAAGTCGACCTCCTCTCACTACCCTTACTGATCCCACCTTGTTCCAAGCCACCATCATTTCCCACCTAGGTAATTACAATATGCTCCTCTGCTTCTGTCCTTGCCCCACACCCCAATCCCATCACCACCCGATCTTCACAGAACAGAGTGAGGTCCTTTTAAAACTAAGTCAGACCATGTCATTCTTCTGAACAAGCCTCTTTGCTGACTGCCCAGCTTGCTCAGCATAAAAGACAAATCCCCGACTAGGCTCCCCGGGGCTGCACGATCTGATCACCTCTCCACTTCTCCTCGGAGCCTTTGTAGGTACTGTTCCCTCTGCCTGGAATGCTCTTTCCCCAGGGCCCACCCTTTCCTTTCTTCAGGTCTCTGTTTCACAGTCACCTCCTCGGAGAAGCCCTCCAGCCCAACGCTCTTGTTTGTTTACTTGCTTACTGACTGCCTTCCTCAGCCAGAAGTCACCCTCCATGAGAGGGAAGCTTGTCTGTCTCTTCAACGGCATGTTCCCAGTGCCCAACACATAGGAGGTCCTCCTGTGCCCTTGTCGAATAAATAAACGGATACACTCAAACAGACACATAGTATGCCGTATGCACACACAGGCCATAAAGTGCCTTTTGCTTAGCCATGTGCATGCACACACGTGTGTGAATGCATACGCACACCAGGCACACGTGCACACCTGTGCATGTGTGTGCACCAGCCCGCACCCGCATCCCCGCCCTCACTGTTCCCTGGCCTCCCACCGTCCTTCTGTGCCCACCCGTATCTCTGGTCCACTTCTTCCTCTCCATGCCTGGCTGCTGGCTCTCTACCCACCAATCTGTCAGATTTAGCCCAATCTGGGGAAGCGGGGGCTGCCCGCACCCTCTCCGAGCTCAGACACCCCCTGCCTCTGACATGCCCTAGTAGGACTGGAAGGCCCAGAGAGAGGCAGCCCTGAGCCCTTGACCACAGTACGTCAGGGATGGAATGAGGTGTCGAGGACTGAGGACCACTGCTCTCCGCCCAGCCTGGCATGCAGGTGCCTGGGGTAACCTCCTGCAGAAGATGGCTGAGCCCCTTGCCTGTGACTCCGGCTTCTCCTGGGAGTCCCGGCCTCAGTGGGCCCTACCATGGGAGCCAGTATAGTCATCCAACCTCTCGCTTCAGTGTCCCACTGCTGTGTGGCGGTGAGCTTCCGAGTGTGGCCTCTCCTGCGGTCTTCTCACACTCAGGGGTTCTGGTGTGTGGGCTCCTGATCTATCCATGCCATGGCGCGTTCCCGGCACCCCTGCACTCTAGCGGCCATACCCAGCTACGTGCTGCTGACCTGCGTCTGGGGCTCAGCCGTCTCTGTGAACCTGTGTTCCCAAGTGGCTAGGTCTTGGGTCCTAGGTTGGTGTTGGGGTCTCCCATGGGCAGGAAACGAAGTTGTCTGGATGCTGTTGCTCCTGTCGCTGTGCCCCTCCCTGTTGTGGCTACTCTCCGCTAGAGCCTAGCCCCAGGTGGGTCACCTCTGTTCGTGGCTTTAGCCTATGGCTACGTAGGTGGTCGTTTCTGTGCACAAGCTCCATACGGGTGAGGTGCTGTTTCCTGAGGGGCTTTGAGGAGGCTCTGTCGGGTGTGAGGCTGTGTCTGGTTGTGTGCCCAGGCCTCGTTCTAGCTGTGTTCCACTCTGGTTCTTGCCAGGTGTAGGTGTGCCCGTGTTCAGTTGTGCCTGCCCCTGTGTGGGACTGTGGCCAAGGGCTGTGCAAGGTCAGTGTGGAGCTGAACTCTGGGCAAGGCCGCATACAGGGGAGCTGCTGAGCCTGGAAGTGGGGCTGGGCCTATGGGAGTGACCGTGGCCAAGCATGTTGCTCTGGCCACTCGCAGTCCAAGTCATGTGGGGTCAGTGTCCATGTACATGGCTGGGGTCATGTGTGTGTCTTAGTCCGGGTGTGCAGCTGTGACCATGTCATCACTCTGCTTGAGCCCGTGTGGACTTCTGACTCGTGCTTGTATCCCCTGCCTGGGGCAGCACTTCCAGTCTCTCCTGCCTCTCCCCAGATGATCAGCCAGTCCCCATAACAGGCTCCTACTCAGAACCTGGCAGCTCCCCTAGCCCCAGCCCCTGACTCGGCCCAGCACCCCCAGGGCCCGCCGCCTACCTGTAGGTGAGAGCTCAGCCACACTTCCAATGTAGGGGCCATGCAGGAAGCGGGGCTCACTGTCGTTGATGTCCTGCACCTTGATGATGAACTCCGACTCCGGTTCCAGCAGGCGGTTGGTGGCACGATCCCGGGCCTGAGCCCGCAGCGTGTAGAAAGTTTTCTGCTCACGGTCCAGGCGCTCCATGGCGTGGATGTCTCCCGTCAGCTCATCGATCAGGAAGATGGTCCCAGCTCCCTCACCTGAGATGGTGTACTTGATGGCTCCGTCACCCTCGTCGGAGTCCGAGTGGATCTGGGGAGGCAGAGAGGAAGGTCAGTGGGTCTGTGGCAGGCCCTCGGAGTTTGCATTTCTAACAAGCTTCCAGACGGCTGTCTCTGACCCCACTGGGAATTATGGGTCCAGCCCCACCTGCCCAGACTCTGAGCCTGGCACACGGCGCGGGCAGGGAGTGAAGGGAGCGAGGACAAAAAGGAATGCACATCATAGGAGCCCCTACTCTGTGCCTGGGTCCGTGCTAAGTGATTCACATACTTATCTATTCAGAGTTTTCGAAAAAAAGGTTTAAAATCTACAGAAGGCACTAGCACCTCCCTGACACCATGGGACACACGAAATTCACCAGTCAGGCCAGCAGGGGCACTGCCACAGGGTCTTACTGCCGCAGGACCCTAGCTGGGCCAGGCAGGACCCTCTGGCTACTGGGTCACGGAGAGGTCGGGGGAGCTGAGGGAACTGGGGGAGGAGGGAGAGGAGGGAGACCATTTACTGGGTGGGGGGGCTATGTCACTATGTTCACGACCAGCACAAGAACACTGGTATGTACTAGCTGAAAATCAGCCCTGCTTGAGACATTATAAGCATCCAACAAATGGTAGCTATCGTTATTGTTATATTATTTACTAAATGTTAGCCATATATAACTGGGATTTAATCCAGGCACCGCCAGGCTCCAAATCCCAGGCTGTTTTCACTGAACTGAGATCTCTTAGGCAAGGAAGCAGTAGCAAGAGGGTTATCCCAAACAGAAACACCTAGGTCGCGATTCTTCGATTCCCAAATTTCCGAGGCAACTCCAAGCAGAGGGAAAAGTGTTCGATGAAGCAGGTGACCTTGGGTGGGTCTCTGCTCCACTCTAAGCTTCCACAGAGATGTAACGTGAGTGACAGAATCCCTAAAGCCCCTTTCAGGCCAGGATGTCACGTACCCCAGCCCACACAGCAGGACAACAGGTTCCAATGAAGTCGTCACGAAGGGGGATGAAATCCCACCCCTTGCCACGCAGGAGGAGCCCGGGTATAAATTCTGCTGGTGGAACTCTGTGTCTGAAAGGTGGATTATAGAAGTGCCATTTGGAAGATTGAATGGCCCATAAACATTTTCATATTTCATTAGCCGATTAATGGGCATCTCTCTCTTTTTGGCGAGTCTGCTGATTCTCAGCAGAAATTGCGGGGAGTAAATGGAGGCGTCTGGTGGAAACTTCCCGGGTCCCCGTCCTGTTATAGATTGCCCCAATTAATGCCCGTTCTGGGCTCCACTGAGAAGCCTTCTTCCTGTCCAGTTACTGTTAATAGATTTCTCATAAGTGGCTGTATTGTAAAAACCTCATAACTCAGTTTAATGCCCCCAATAAAATTATCTCAGGACGTCAGCCCTGAATCATTGGCAGTGCTGGGGATGAGGAGACCTGTCTCTCCTGTTTGCTGTTTATGCTTTCCCTCCACCTTGGCCCAGGGGACGTGGGAATAGGAGAGGGTAAACTTGTTCCCTCTTCCAGCACCTCCACCCACTTTCCAATCAGACTCGGCGTGTGCTTACGGAGTCAGCAAACACCGCGGTGTGGTGGGATAGACACCACGTGGGGGGACGCTTAAGAGCGATAATCTTAGCTGTTTTCATTTCTGCCCTATGAAACATTATTCTTCCCATTTCTCAGGTGAGAAAACAGAAATGCAGAGAGGGGAAGTCACCGGCTGTGCCACACAGCTGAGTTCAGGAAGCCAGTCTCCTGATCCCATGACTCGCTGATGTTGTGATCATTTTTCCTCTCTGTTTTCCCCCCTGAGAAATCAGATCGAGCCCTCCTAGCACAGGTGCGGTGAGGATTCAATGAGAGCATGTTTGTAATGACCTGAACCCGAGTTAGACCATTGTTGCCTTCCCTTTCAGCCCCCTGGGTCTCTATCATGTCCCGCAGACCTTTCTTACATGTGAACTCAGACCCTGGACAAGGATGGACACTCATTTGGGAGGGGTGGGGAGGAGGGAGTGGAACCCAGCGGTGATGTCACCAATGTGCTTCTCCTGTGAAGGATGACATAGCGCTCACGCGGTGGCCCAATGGCCACTCTCTGGGGACTGCGGAGTCAGACAGAGTGGAACAGGTGGGGGCAAGGGGGCAGGAGCTAAGAGTTCAGAGCTGTGGGTCTGGGCTGGGCTGTGGCTGCCTGCCCTGCGCACGTGGGTCCTGGCTCCAGAGAGAAGAGGGTGTGCCTGTGTCTCTACCCCCAGAAGAACATTTCCCAAGACTCTCAGCTGTGAGGGGAGGCTGGAGGACAGCACTCTTGCTTATGGAACGCCGACCATGGGTCAGGTGTGTGGCGGGCCTCTGCGGAAATCTAAGTCAACATTGGAGCTCCCGACCATGTATTGGCCTTTCCCAGGTGAGGATACTGAGCTGGGCCCAAGTCTGTTTGACTCCACAGTGCAGTCTGTCCTTCTGCAGCCTCTGCAGATCTGTCAGTCTGGCTGGGGAAGAGGGCTGGACACACCTTTTGCCTTGTACAGGCCACAGTCACAGGCGGCCTCTTCTACCTGGGCCTCTACTTCATCATTTGGAAAAGGACTGCAAATCACACATCGAGACAGACGATGGGCTTGGGGATCGGGAAGAGCTGGGTGCCAGCTCAGGCTCTGCCACTGGCCTGTGGTATGGCCCTGAGCCTCAGTCTTCTCATCTGTAAAGGACACGCTATGGCTCCCACATGTTCCGACGATTCATAAGATAACGTGTGGAAGCTCCTGGCATGAAATAGGTGTTCGTGCAGACCAGTTCCCTCTCCTTTTCCCACCCTGGGCTCAGGAGGGACTGAGGGTCACGCACTTCATCCCCCAATGTCTGACACAAGACCGTAGGCTGAAATCCTGACCCACTGGAGAGACAGGGGCATCATCTAGTACCTTCTTCCCTTTTAAACTGGGCTTGTTTCCTCCTTCAGGCAGTCCTCTTAGGTGCCCCAACCCATTTGGTTGAAGAGCCTTCATCCTGCCCCACGCACACTCCCTTCTGCTCCACACTCCCCCGTAACACCTCAGTGTTGCACATCTGTCTCCCCAGCTGTCCTGGGCCTCAGGGGTGTGGACTAACTTTGATTCACACCTTCTGAAACCCCCATGCTTTGCACACATAGGTGTCCTGAGTAGGCCTGCAGAGAAAATACAGGGGAAGTGAGAGAGTTGAGTGTGTGTGTGTGTGTGTGTGTGTGTATGTGTATGTGTAAGGTAATGCATGTGGGAGTGTGAGATGTCAGCTCCTTGAGGACCAAGTGTACAGCTGTTTATTTCCTTCTACCCAGTACCCAGCACAAGGCATGGGGCCAAACATATCAAATAAATGAAGAATGAAATATACAACAGTCACTAAAATGCCCCACCTGCCTTCTGGGATTTCTGGAGGATCCAGTCACTGTCAAATCCCAGGTACACATGAGCTAGACTACAGAGAAGAGTCATTAGACACACTTCTAGACCGTTGACTGTGACCTCATTGATGTCTCATTAAGATCTTATGAATCAGAGTTTATTTCCTCCCTACTGCACAGGTTGGCAAGCTGAGGATCAGAGAGGGCCTATATCTCCTCTAAAGTCACACAGCCAGCAAGAGGCAACCCTGAAGCCTGAGTCCACATCCTGGGTTCTTTCCACCGCCATCAAGGGTGGACAGCCCCAGAGGAGAGCCCCCTCCCCAGGCCCAAGGCCCAGATCATAAACAATGGGAAAAACACAAGAGTGATGGCTTCTCATCCCGGGGGGAGCTGAAAAATGGGATTTACGAGGCCATTAATTACTTCCTCCTAATTAAATCAAAATTAAATGTGAGCAGAAGTACGTTTTCCTTATTAAAGACAATTAAGCGGACAGCGCAGCTACACAAATAAAATGAGTCCAGGATTTAAACGGAAAGCAAATCAAATAAAAAGCCTCCCCCCGGAATGAGGGGTCTGCTCACGCCTGTGCTACTCGTAAACCAGGAGTTCATCAATTTTCTTTAAATATTAGCAACTTAATTAAATCTGCTCTCCTCCCCACTTTAATCCTGCTGTATATCTAAAATAGATCTCACCGCCCGCAGGAGTTGGTCATAAGTGCTGACCCCATAATTCTATCTTTTTAGGAAAAAAATTAAAAACCTTACAAAATCCACATCCAGCTGACAGAAGCCTCTGGGGAAATTACAGTTCGGAAAAGGGATTAGTCAAAGTACCCAGATTGTATGGAAATCTGGGAGGCTGCTTGGAGGGTGGGTATTGGGGACAGGTGAGGGGAAGAAGTGGCCAGGCTGCCCACGGGGCAGGACTGGGGAGGGAGCCGTGGGTTTTGGGGCCTCCGTGACAACCATGGACCCCAGCGGTTCCTGCGGGTGCCGACAGGAGCGTGGCGGTGAGTGATGGAGAAGGCGTGTGTAAAATAGGTTACCGTTGGGCGCCTGGGGTTCACTCTGCGGATGGTGTTGTTGCTAAGCTACCTTTGGAATTCGACAAGGACGGATGCTCCGAGTGGCTCCCTGGGGTGGGGGACCGGGAAGCAGGGAATTCACTGAAACCGTGGAGAAGGCCTTTCCCCCAACGAGCGAGAGAGTGTGGTAAGTGTGTGTGTGTGTCTGCACATACAATCGCCTGCACAAAGGTGGGGCTTGGCTTGCAAGGGGACAGGTGGTTTTTAAAAGTGCAAACCCGTATTCCTCATATTCCAATTGCATACTGAGTGAGGGGTGGGCTAAGCAACCACCTCTCCCCGCCCCGCCCCCCACCACTTGGGGTGGAGAATCCTGGGACATGGGTTGCCCAGAAGGCTTCCAGGGTTTGGGGAAGGGGTTGGGAGTGTCTGTGTAGCTGGGAGGCTCAAGCTGGTGGAAATAGCAGGCAAGACCTATAATTACAAAAGCTAACATCCAGCACAAGCCAGGTGCCAGGCGCTCGCTCTTCTTGGCTCTTGACCTATACCAGCTCAGTAATTCCTCACCACAGCCCTTTGAGGACGGGCTAGTAAAGGCCTCACTCAACAACAGATAAGGAACCTGAGGTTCAGAGAGGTTCAGTACCCCAAATCAGAGAGATAATAAGGGGCAGAGCTGGGATCTGAGCCCCCAGCAGCTCTGGCTCCAACTGTCCCCCTCGAACCACATACTATATATCACCTTTCTAAAGGCAGTATGCTCTGGGCACATGTTTGCAAAGAGATGGAAAATTCTCTTTCTTCCCTGCAGAGGTGCGCTCTGGGAAGAAGGGAGGGGGGCTCTGGGTGAAGATGATGGAAGAGGGGGATAACATGGTCATGGCAGCCATGAGGATGTTAGGAGAGGTTGCCCCAAGGAGAAGAAAGACACCCGGGCCTGGCACAATGCTTGGCTCATGGTCAAGGGCATTCACATTGCCCTGGGCCCCAAGCTGGTGTCCAGAAATCTGGTTTCTAGGGTTGGTTCTGTCACCGTGTTGCTGGGAGACTTTGGTCTGATGTTCTCTGCCTCTGGCCTCAGTTTCCTGGTGTTATAATGAAAGGACTTCCTAAGGCCACCGACTCTGGTTCCTGGAGATGGGGTGGGGTTCCCCCTAGGCTGTTGAGATGCCAAGGGCCAGTGAGCTACAGGCAAACTGCTGAGTCAGCAGTGGATTCTCCTGGTTTCAGGACATGGGGGATGGGGAGGCCTGGGAGCCCCAACTGCTGGGCAGACGACAGAGATCAGGTACCTGACAGCACCAAGCTGACATTTGGGCAGATGTCTTTCCCTGCCTCTCTGGGGATTTCCTGGACTCAAGTCCACCTCTCAGGCCCGACGTCTCGGAGACGTTGGGAGAATCAGACTGGGACTGGCCTCTGACACACACACAGGTTCAAGCCTTGGTCAAGTTGCTTGTCCCCTTTAGGACTTTGCCCTTTCTCAGTCTTGGTTTCCTTGCTCCAAAAGGGAATGATGATTTCTACCTTGCCATTTAAGGACTAAATGCTTCATATGAGAGTAACGAGAAAACAATGTAGAACAACTAACCCGACTGCGGTCTGAACACCATATATGCTGTCTTTTTCCTTAATCCTTTCAGCAACCCTAGGAAATGGGCTCTCTTAGGCCCCCCATTACAGATGAAGAGACAGATTCAGGAGGTGATGTAACTAGTTCAAGGTAATACAGTCTGGGTTGGCAGAGATAGGCCTTAAGTTCAGGTGCATCTGGCCCCCAAGACTGCATTCTTAGTCTCCTCACCATCAGCTGCGGCCTGGCCAGACTTGGTCCCTCCTTCCCCAACCCCTCACCCCCTTCTGCCAGCCCCACTATCTCACTGCCCTGGCTGGAAGTCAGGAGCCCTAGGCTCTGCCACTAGTTTGCCAGGTGACCTTGAGAAGGACATGGATGGAGGGGAAGGTAGCCAAGGACCAGGGATTACTGTGTCTAGACCAGAGAAAATCTAGGTTTCCTACAAAACAAACCAGGAGATTTACATCAAGCCCTTCCTCCCCTCCCTGATCCCCGAGCCTCTGACCTGAGAAGGTTGATCAAACTTCCAATTCTCAGACCCATTAAGCACACAGGAAACTCCAGAGTTGGTCCCCTGACCCATCTCTGCTGACCAAAACTTCCTGGAAGGCTGACGGGCAGAAATCAGAGAGTTCCAGCACCCTCCACCTCAGTACCTCAACTGCTGACAAGTCTAACTCAGTCAGGCTCCCTCAGGCCTCCAAGTCTTTGCACGGGATATGTATGCCCTTTTTCTCATCAGCTCCTATTTTTCTCATGAGCTCCTATTCATACATCAAAACCCTGCTCACATGTGTTCTCCTCCATGAAGCCAGCCAACAGATACCATTTACTGAAAGTCTGCTCAGTGCTAGGTGCCCACCTGTGAATCATGTATCAAAGCTCTCTGCTACTTTGGGGAGCCCCCAGATGGCAGAAGCTGGATCTTATTTGCCTCTGCCTCTCTGGCATCGCACCCATGAGGGGTTGGGAATTGAATGGCTGAACAAAAATCTTTCCCAGCTTCACATACTCCTAAGGCACAGATGCTTAGCCTCATTAACCATCATTTACTCAGTTTGAGAAAGTAGCTTTCATTCATTCATTCATTCATTCATTCATTTAATACGAACAGTTTATGAACAATATGTGTGCTGAGTGCTGGATTTGACAGTGAGGAAAACAAACACGGTCTGATAGGAAATATATACATTAACTGCATAATCAAGCACACACATGCATAATTAAGTGTTATGAAGGAAAGCTATGGGGATGTTGGAAGGCATGTGACAAGGATGGATGGCCATATCCAGGGGATCTAAGCCTGGTGTGGTCAGGCCAGCCTCTCTGGACATGTGGCATTTGAGTGGAGACCTGAGTGTCAGTATAGATTAATCAGCAGAAGCAGGAGCAGGACTCACCTGTTCAGGGGGAGGAAATAACCCAGACAAAGGGAAGGGGCAGTGGCAGGAGCAGGGCACTGTGAAGACCGTCAGAAGAGCCCTGGGCCTGAAACTCAGAGGAGTGTGTGCCAGGAGGTAAGGCTACAGGGGACCCAGATCTTTGCAGGCAACCCGGTGAAATTTGGACTTGACCCCAAGTGCATGAGAAGCTACTGAAGAAGTCTAAGCAGAGTGGGGACAGTATGTATGTGACATGATCAGATTTGCAGACTTTTTTCTACATTCTAGATGCATCCAGCTGTAAGACGGCCTGGGTTTACCTACTAGCTCTCTCTGCTCTGCTCTGAGATGCGCAGAGGAGGGGGATAGGAGGAGGGCTTGGGACAGGGAGGGGCGAGCAGAGCGCGCCACCCTGCTGTCTGCCCCAAGCCAGGAGCGGGCTGGGAGGAGGGACCGGGGACTGGGACTTGGGGGAACCGGGTCCCTAGCGTCTCCGGGGTCCTGGGCGCGGGGCAGCGGGTGCGGGGGCCCACTTTACCTTGCCCACGTACAGGGGCTCGGTGCCCGTGTACTCCTCCACCACGAAGAACTGGTTCCACACCCAGCCGCGCTTCACGCGCCCGGCGCTCGGCGCGCCGTCCTGCCGAGCCCCGGGTGCCGCCGGCGCGGGTGTGCCCGCCGCCCACAGGCGTCCCGGCAGCGGTGGCGGCGGCGGCAGCAGCAGCAGCAGCAGCAGCGCGGGTGACAGCGCGGCTCCCGCCCGGAGCCCCCGACCTTCGGGCCGCGGCCTCATGCTTGGCCTGCACCGGGCCGGGGCCCAGGAGCCTGGACGGGAGGCACCGGGGCGTCGCCGCTCGGTGGCACGACGGAGCGGCACCACGTCACATGGTGGCTTCAGCGCGGCCGCCGGGGCGTCGCCCCCGACGGGGCACCCGGACAGGCCCGCCGCCCTGCGCGCCGCCCAGCGGCGGGGGCGCCCGGCTGCAGGGGGAGGGGGCGCGGCCGCACCCGGGGCATGGACGGCCCCCGGGGTCCCCGCCCGCGCCCCCCTCGCTGCCGCCTTGGCCGGATCACCAGGCGGCGCCTCCGCGGCTCCCGAGGCCGGTGTGCGCCATGGTCCCCGCGCAGAGGGGTGCTGGTGGGGGCCCGGCAGATCCCTGGAGGGCAAGGGGCGGTCCCGACCCGGCCCGGAGCCTGCGAGAGAAACAAGAGAACATCAGAGGAGGCGCCTTGTGGGGGCAGGCAGGTTGAGTGGACCTCTCGACGTTTAGGCGTCAGTTAAACACCCGTTGTGATCCTTAGGGGTCCCCCACCTTCTTGGGCCTGCGGTCTAGTAGTTCTGCCCCTCCCCCACCTACCCCCCAACTCCAGCCCTGGATGCTTCCTTTCAACTCCCATCACACACCTGTCCTCCCCCAGCCTCCCCCAACTTTCTTATGACCCCTGGCCCAGCTCCTTCTCCAGGGTCCTCCACCAGCCCTCAAGCCCACGGGAGCAGGGACCTTCCCAGCTGCTTCCCCTGACCCTGGCTGGCAATCTGTCCACCCCAGCCCACCCCCTGGAAATCCCCCACCCCAGACAGGGAGCAGGCCCTTCTAGAAGGGGTCTTCAAGGGCCCCCAGGACCCAGGCCTCCTGGGTGCACAGAATCCTGCACCCAGCCTGCCACCCACATTCACACCTCCTCAAAGCAGGTGAGAGGTCATTCCACCCAAAACAGAAGCCCAGGGAAGGCCCTCTGTTCTCTTGCTAGTGCCTGCATGGGCCCCTTCAACGGTGGGGGACCTGAATCCCAGGGGGCCTTGCGTGGAGGTTCCCTAAGTGACTTTGGGCAGGACCACAACCCCTCTGAGCTTGCCACGATGTCTCCACATTTCCCTAGAAAACCTTCCTTTTATAGCATCTGAGGAACTGCTCCCCCTTCCTGGACCAGCACTGCTGTCCCCAGATCAATCCATCTCTCCTTCCCTCACCTCCATCAGATCCTGCTTTCAGCACGAAAGGATCTGAGGGACTAACTCCTACTCAAGCCATAATGATGAATAATGGCTTAATGTGGGTGTTTACAGGGGACAGCAATGCTGCTTTAATGGAGGGATTTTAGGCACTGACAAGATTGAGTGGAGGTGAGGGGCTCAATCCCCACTCTTCTCCCCAAGCCCAGTTCAGCTCAGTTCAACGACTCAATTCCACTGAGCATCGGCTCGGCCAGGTTTGGGCTGGAGGCTAGGACAGAGACAAGTAAGCTTCCGGTTTAGCAGGGTAGGCGACATAAGTGCAGGGTGGCTTGTGAGCAGAGCTCTAAGAAGGACTCGGGGAAGAGAGTGGGCACCGGTGTCTGGAAGGGGATGCTGGGTGGAAGGGAATCTGGGTTGCTTCTTGGAGGAGGGGGCTTCTGAGTGGTTGGGAAGAAAGGGATGGGCATCATGGCCAAGGAGTGTGCAGGCTGCCTAGGGGGCATTTGGCTGGTTGGGGGAGTTCGGTTGCAAACATGGGGTGTGTGGCTAGGCAGAGGATGGACCAGGTCCTCTGGCAGAATAAAGAGGCGGCCAGAATCTTTGGGGCAGAAGAAATGTGATCCAGCAGTACCGCTGGCGGCTCTCCTGCCTTTAACTAAGTTGTGTCAGTCATAGCAACTGTGAGACTGGTTTTTTATACCGGTTCTGCAGATGTTTGATTCCCCAGTGTTCCTTCCCCACATGGGCAAAGGAACTTCCTTAGAGAGGGGTTCAGAGTAGGGAGTCATCTGTTGGAAGGGGGGATGGTGATGAGGTTAAAGCAGTATCTCAGGGCAGTGGGAAGGAGAAAACCTCACAGCCCCTAGGGAAGAGAGGAGGGAGGAGTCCGGAACATGGCACCATGGTGTTCCCTCTTTCCCTGCTGGCGGCACCCTGAATGAATGGAGGCCAGGAGGGCCCATGACACTGGTGTGAGCGTCCCCAGCACCCTGTCTCACTCTGTGGGCCTAGGCATGAAGGCAGAGCCAAGGGATGAGGTGTCCCCCTCCCCTGGTGGCCCTGCTCTGCGATCCTGGAGATATGCCACCTCTGAGGATCCGGCTTTGATTCCCCACGTTACAGCCTGGGCCGGTTGTAATGAGGCTGAAGTTATGGGTGAGGAGGAGGCATCGCTCCGCAGCCTTCATTTCCTGGAGCTTATGACTTCCCTGCGGGCTCGGCAGGAACTGTTCCCCTGACTCCATCAGGCAGTTCCAGGACCCATCACAGCCCTGCAGGGATGCAGAGGAGAGGGGCTGGCGGGAGGGTGGGCATGGGAGGAGGCTGGGACCACGTCTGGGGAGAGCAGGAGGTGGGAACAAGGGGCGCTCCCCAGTGTTTGCAGGCACCCCGTTACTGCTCTTTCCTTCTCTCTCCCTCCTTCCTTTTCTTTCTTTACACCCCCTTTCCAAAGATTCTGTCATTCATTCATTCATCAAACATTAGCATCTACTACAAGTGGGGAGACAGAAATGCATGCGTTCATTCATTCCTTCAACATACTTTCCAGACAGCAAGATACAATCAGTGCCTCAGTTATATATCAGGACAAAGATGCATTTCTCCTGGTTAGTCATTTACTCATTCAACAAATATTTACCACATCTCCCTGATGCCAGCGCCTGCACTGGGCACTGGGAACAAAGCAAGAAACAAAAAATCCTGGTCCTCACGGGGTTGAGCTTCTAGTTGTAAAGGAACGAAATCTACCATATAATTTCTGGGGGCGATAAGTGATGAGAAGGAATATAAAACAGGAAAGGGGGAGGAAGAGAATGACGGAAAGGCTGGAGTGGGTGTCTTATTATAGATGTGCTATCAAGGAGGGCCTGTCGGAGGAGGTGACATTTGGCTGATTTGGAAAGATGAGAAGGAGCTTGGCACAAAATGGTTCCATGCAGAGAGAATCGCAC
This sequence comes from Enhydra lutris kenyoni, assembly GCF_002288905.1. Taxonomy (NCBI): domain Eukaryota; kingdom Metazoa; phylum Chordata; class Mammalia; order Carnivora; family Mustelidae; genus Enhydra; species Enhydra lutris. The sequence goes on along the minus strand of NW_019154090.1, from coordinate 14,161,313 downwards.
ATGCAAAGGTCCAAAGGCTGTAATAACCTGCAGAAGAACAAGAAGGCCACTGTGGCTTGTGCAGAACAAGAGCGTGGCTGAAGATGAGTCAGGACTGAGGGACGCAGGCCAGATCAGGCCAGACTGGGAGAGGGAAAGGAGTTTGCATTATATTCTGTGCGTGCAGAGAAGTGCTTGGAGGAATTTAAGGAGGCAAAACCCACAGGAGACCGAAATGGTCTCTGGCCATAAGGGGATTTCATGATGAATGTCCTTCAACACAGGAGAGCCAAGCACAGCACAGTGGATGGACTGCATTGTAGAGAAGGTGGCTCTTGAAGTCAAAGTGAAAGAAGGATTTGGACATGTGGGATTTGGGGTGTGGGGAGGAGAAGGAGCTCTCTGTGGAAGGACTGCCTGGGGCAAAGGCCAGAGGTTGAATCCCACTTTCGAGAGGGGCAAAATGGAATCCAGAATGTTGTCCAAAGTTACACAGGATGCTTGGTGGCCGAGTGTGGTGTGGAACCCAGGCTCGGATTCCGCTGGGTGCGGGGCACCTTTGAAGGAACAAGAAAAGTCACCCCTCTCAGTGGTGCAGCCCAGTGCCAGGGGCCACGCTTGGCAGGACCCAGGTGGCTGCATCCTACTTGGCTGGTCCCACAGGATGGGTTGAGGGGCAGGGCCTCCTAGTCCTGCCTCTCGTTCCTCCCCAGGCTGTCCCACCGCCCATGGGGCCTCTCTCAGACCTGTTGGCCAGGCTTGCCGGTCACCTGCCAATTCACAGCTCTGCCTGGCCCTGCCAGGCCTTCTGCAGACAGTTCAGCCTCCTCTCTCCCTCCCTTTCTCCTTTTCCTGCTCCAGCTGCGTTTTCTGAGCGGTGTAACCGCAGGACCCCATCCTGGCCTTCAATCCTTCAGGGGAGGCTGCTGGGGAGACTTCGGCCTGCCGTGGGATCTGCCAGGCCTTCCCAGAAGATCATGAGCATGTTGGTGGCTTTCTCAGGCCACAGGTCTCAACCTACTGCACGGTTGTTTCATCCCATGGGATTAAACGTCAAGCACAATAAATGTTGGTTTTGCCCTCTCCACTCTCCAGCCTCAGCTCCTCTGATCTGTGTGCTCTCACCACCTCGTAGGCCTACGTGATTCCTATGTGCATGCAGGCCTGTGTCTGCAGTCATGGAAGTCATTCATTCCGTAGGCATTTGTGAGTTTCCACTCTGCGCCGTTCTAGGCACAATGAAAAGTAATGGGTAGAGTCTTGCCCTTGCAAGTCTAATGGGGGACAGACAATAAACAAATAAATAAATAACATGACAGTTTGTGGTAAATGCTGTAAAGAAAAACAAAGCAGGGTAAGGGGCATGGGAAGTGCTAGAGCGGGGGCGGGGATTTGTTCTCTCTCTCTCAATCATCTATTATAAATAATAGTTTATGGAAGGTGGTCAGGGAAGGCCTCATGGCTAAGGTGACATTTGAACAGAGATCCAAAGTTAGGGAAGGAGGGAGCTCTGCACATCGCTGGGAGAAGAAAATTCCAGGCTGGGGGAACAGCAAGTGCAAAGGTCCTGAGGTCAGTGCATGTTTGGTGTGCAGGAGGAACAGCAAGGAGCCCCTTGTTGGCTGAAGTGGAGTGATGGGGTGTGAGTAGCAGGAGATGGGGTTAGAGAAAATATGGAGGGGGGCATCAGGGTTTGCAGGGTTTCCTTTGGGTTTTTACCGTGAGATGGGTCCCCCTACCCTGGAAGGGTTTGAGCAGAACAATGGCATCATCTAATTTCTATTTTAAAAGATCATTGTGGCTAGCTATTGTTCAAAATAAGGGGAAGCTGGGGGCCCATTTCAATAATGCAGACAAGAAGTGAGGGTGTCTCGGACTAAGGGGGAGCCGTGGAGGTGCCGAGAAATGAAGCTGTGCTGTGGGCTATGTTGTGGGTCCGAGATGGGATGCCAGGGAAAGAGGAACCAAGCATGGTCATCAGGCCGCCTCAGTAAGGGGAATGGTGAGGTTTCCTCTCCCCAAGCTGAAGGCAGCTGTGGGCAGAGCAGACATGGAATGTGTTCCATTCAAATGCCTGTTAGATATCCAGTAGCCACGTGGAGCAGGCCAGGGCACCTAAAGTCAGGAGCCCAGGATGGGGCGCCTGGCTGCAGGGGCGCATCTGGGAACTTGGATGATATTTAGAGATGAGTTTGGACAAGCCCACGAAGGCTTGAGTGCAAGTGGAGAAGAGACCCAGCACCTTCACTACAGAGTTCGGAGAGGTGAAGACGGCCGCGTGAAGGAGGCTGAAGAGGAGGGAAGAGAAAGGCAAGGGAGGAGTGGCACAGAGAGAGGAGTTCTCCTGGAAGCTCACAGAAGACCGTGCTGGAAGGAGGAGGGGTCATCTACTGTGCAGACTGCTGTGTCGGGTGAGTGACCGTCTGCCCAGCTTTGCCTGTGACAGTCCAGCTTTACATCTGTGGTCCCGGCATCATGGCCAATAGTGTCCCACCCCCGCTTCTCCCAGTTTAGATGATGAATTGTATGGTCATCCTCCTGCCAGGTCAAGTCAGATGTGGACTTTGAATTGACCATTGGTTCCAGCAACACGGAGGTCATGGGCGGCCTTGATCAAATCTAGTTTGGAGGCATGGGGGTGTACAGGCTTGAATGGAGTGGGTTCAAGAGAGACTGGGAGGCAGGGAGGCAGAGATACAGGTGGGGGTGGGTGACAGTCCCTTTGGGGATTTTTTGAAGATTCCTTTTCCCTGCTCCCCCAGGCCTCACCCCTAGCCAAGCAGTCTAGGGTTTTGTGGTATATAAAAGAGAGGGATGGGAAATATAGATTAGCCAACTGCTAACAGCCAATTCATTTCCCAGTCCTTTCTTGTTTCAGTTCTGTTTCAGTATTCACTCCCAAGCCTCGCCATGTGCTCAGCTCCACCTCTGCGAACACTGCTTAGTCTAAACCAAGGAGAATCATTCCTCTCTCCCCACCAGTGATTGGTTTAGAAAGTATCACATGACACAATTCAGGCCAGTGAGATCTAAAGAGATAACTCTTGGAGAGCTTCTGGGAATTGTTTTTTGTTCTGTAAAAAGAGATGCCTTTTGGCCCCTGGGTGGCTCAGTAGGTTAAACATCTGACTTCCTGGGGTCCTGGGATCAAGCCCCGCATCGGGTCCCTGCTCCACAGGGAGCCTGCTTCTCCCTCTGCTGCTCCCCCTGCTTGTGCTCTCTCTCTTTCTCTCTCAAATAAATAAAGTCTTTTTTAAAAATCATAAAAAGACATGGTTTGAGGAGAAACTTTTCATTTTCTGCACGTCTGAGGAGGTGATGGCTGGAGCTATAGCAGCCATTTTGGAACAATGAGGGAAGCCACCACCCCTAAGAGACCAAAGGGACTTACTAAGAAGGACGGTACAAATCTGTGGCTTGGATAATGTTGTTGAACCACTGGCTTTACCCACTTTGGGCCTTGAAGATCCAGTTCCAGCTCCTACTTTCTCCAGATTCATTCTCTCTCCTCTGAACTCCCTCAGACACGTCTGGCTGAGTCTTCTCTGGGGTTTGGTGTCAGTTGTGATGGCAAGCTCTGGAGGACAGAAGCCATGACTCTCCTTTCTTCCATCCCTCCCTGCTCCTTCCCACACACGCCTGGCAGGGCCAAGCACAGAACTGGACCCTGGAAGGAACTCTGGAGAGTCTTGCCTCAGATAGATACTGGGAGCTGCTTGGGCAACATTCTTTCCCTCTCAGAGAGGACCTGCCAGCCTTGCTGATTGGCTGTGGCCTCATCTATGCTCTGGGCATCACTGTCACTGTCCACACTATGTCCTTCCAGAGTCTAGGCTGGGTGGCCTGCGTGTCCTTTCTTGATTTCTCAAAACCCTGGTATCTTTGCTGCCAAGGCTGTATGCCTGCCAGCTAGAGGCTCCGGGCCCTCCTTTGTCATCTGGCCGTCTCCCTGGGGACAGAGGAAGGGCTTCTTATCCTACCCATCCGCCTTCATTTCCTAGCCTCTCCGTCTGCCAGGACCAAGAAGGGCTGGGCACAGGGACCCGCGGGCAGCATAAAGCAGGGGACACTTCACGGCGCAGCCTGGACCTCCTCACCTCTGCCTCCTCCCTAAAGTTCCTGACAATCTTCCCAGCCCCTCTCTCTGGGGCAGGATTTAACATTCAGGGGAACTACGATGATGAGGTCCAAAGTCAGACCAGGCTTTGAGTCCCAGTTCGGTTACTGCAGGTTTGACCTTGGTCATGTGCTCCATTTCTCTGAGTCTCTGTTTTCTCATCTGAAAAGTGGAGCTAACGGGGCTTCTCTCCTAGGGTCCATGTGAGGATTCGCGGGGATGAGGCACGTGGTGGGATCTATGGTGTCTGGCAATAATATTAGCTGACGGGAGAATACTGACCATCGTTCTCATTTCTGGTCACCTGGCAGCTGCTTGATGGACCCCCACTTTGTACCAGGTGTCCTGACCAGGTAAAAGGCTTCACAGATATTTGTCTGCTCATTCATTTATTCACTCATGCGCTTATTTAACAACTGCCCTGGGGCCCACAAGCACACCTCGTTCCAAGAAGAGTGAAGGCTTGTCCGGGCCAGGGTGGTCCCCCCCCCCCCCGCCTCTAGCTCCAGCGGTGAGGCTGGGCTGCCAGCAGCAGCTGAGCCTGGCAGCCTGGCTCCTGTCTGCCCTGTCCGAGTCCCCAGGGGCACTGTGCCTGTTGGATCCTGAGCCTGGAGCTCTGTGCTTGGCTGCTTTCTTCTCCCTGGGGGAAAATTATCTCTCCAGCTCAGTGCTCTCCCTTCAGGCCAGAAGGGATCCTAGTGCAACGCGGGAGCTGTTGAGGCATTGTCCAAGGGTTGCCTTGTCTCTGCTCACCTCCCAGGTGAAGGGCACCATGAAGCCCTAAACCGGAGCACAGACTAGTTATTGCTTGGTGTGCCCTGGCAAGCGTGAACACACGTGTGCCTCTGTGTCAGTAATGATGCGTGCTCTGCAGCCCTGCACACTGGAAACGCTCCGTAAGTGTGGGGTGAGGCACCGGGTAGGAGTCTGCTCTGTGTGGGCTGAGCCCATGGGCTATTTTGGGGCCATGGGTGTGATGCCATGTCCTCTAAGCTCAGCAGTGTACTGCTGGGGTGGGGTGGGCTTGCATCTCTGAGTGTGTTGGTGTGGGGGGTCGGGACCTCCCAAAGCTTCTGGGCTTGGTAGCTGGACCATCACCTAGGGGGGGCAAAGGTGGGAGATCAGGGAAGAGGGGATGAGCACAGTTGGGGCTATACCCACGCCATTCACACGGTCACCCCACCTGCAAAGGCTGCTCCAAGCCCCCCCCCCCCAGTCTTGGCCCCCAGGCTCTGCTGAGCACAGGTATGTTTTTGTGAAGCCCAGCTCAGTCTGGAAGGTTCTCCAGTTCAAAACCTTCCCTGACTGCCTTTCACCTTCAAGATAAAGTTAGTTACCACTCATTAGTTACCCTCCAGAGTCAAAAAGGGCTCTTCGTGCTCAAAACACGTCCACATAACCCTTCGAGGCAGGCAATCTTTGCCCTCATTTGCCAAATGAGCAAACTGAGGCAGAAAGAGCTGGGGTTTGAGCCCTGGGCTGTCAGCTCCAAGGCCTGTACTGTTAGCCACTCCACCCACGGCTGCCCAAGGCCCTGTGAGATCTGGATCTGCCCACACTACGTGATTGCCACCGCATCTTCTCCTGTGCCTGTCTGCTGGGCAGGGGCTCCGCCCACTGTTCCCTACTTGCGTGCCTCGGGGCCTTTGCCCCTGCCAGGAATCTCGTCTCCTTTGCAGCCTCATGCCCAACTCTGGCCCACCCTTCCGCGCCCAGACCACTTGCCTTCTCCTCCTTGCAGTCTCTCTGCCTCCTCCCGCAGACCCCTATGAGCTCTCTCATCAGAGCCCTGGCTCAGAACCAAATTCTCCCTGGATTGGCTTCAGCAGCCTGCCTGCTGGCTCTGGGCGCCTCCATTACCACTCTATGCCCTTGGATCCGTACCTCTGTGCCGTGCTCTGAGTGGGCGCTACTGAACGTATGTGGGCATGGACGAAAAAATGCATGGATGGACAGACAAACAGAAGGACAGCTGCCTGGTTACTGCCACACTACCCTCCCCCAGAATGCCCTTCGATGGCACTGTTTCCTTCTGCTTCGTCTGCTTACTGAATCATCAAATATTTGTTGAGCACCTACTATATGCCAGGCATTGTGCTGGAGGCTAAGTATGGAGCAGTGGGTAAATCGAAGTCCCTGGGCCATGGCTTTCCATTGTGTGTGTATGTGTGAGTGATGTTCACTAACCCAGTAATGTCACAGGTAAATGTACAATGTTCCACAACCACAAAGTATAAGAACCCCTGCACTTAGCAGGGCACACAATCTCATTAGGGACGGATGGGGCCGGTGAGGGGCCGTCCCCTGAGAAAGGGGTTTTGAGCTGAATCTTAAGGAGGAGAGGACAAACAAGTTGTGAGTAACAGACCCAGCAAAGCCCCATTCCAGGGCCTGCAAGCTCAGGGGCCAGAGCACAGCGTGGGGGGCGAGACCACTTACAAGCAGCGTAAGGACTTTAGATTCTGGCTCAAGAGCCTTGGGAAGGGATAGAACACAGGAGATGTGATCAAATTTGTGTTTTCAAGATCGCCGAGTCTGCCACTTAAAGGCCACATGGCTGATGTGCAGGACAGGAAGCAGGGGACCAGTGAGCAAGGTGGTGAGAGTGTCGCCAGAAGTTGGGGGGAGGGGGCTCAGACCAGGGAGGCCACCGTGGAGTGGGAAAGAGGTGACAGATAGGATATATTTAGGAGGCAAATAGACCAGACCTGGTGATGGATCAGACATAGTGAATGGGGGGGACGACATCAAGAATGACTCGGGGCTTTTGTTTTGTTCTAGCTGATGTCTATTGATCACCTGCTAAGAGCCTCGCACTATTCTATTGCTTTGGGCCCCACCTTACCTACTGCTCACAATAACTCCTCCCCTTCATGATCTCACCTCCCTCTGGCAAGGATGAAGGGGCAGTGGGACCCAGTGGGGTTTGTCCCAAGCCTTGTTCCTCTGGGGGAACAGCCCTGGCGGATATAAGGAATTGAAGGCAGAGAGGAAGGCAGGTTGCATATGTTGAGCAGATAACGAGTCAGTGAGAATAAGGACAGACAGCATTACTACACTGTGCTTTTACTGTGTGCCAGGCGTGGTACCATCCAATCAGCTAATCATAAGAGGTAACACTTAGTTCTATGCAGAGCACTTTAATGTCAGTGGTCTGATTGAATTCCCCCAACTCACAGCTCTCTTCAACATTTCTGAAGAAAGCACAGTGGCTCAGAGAGGTTGAGGGACTAGTCCAAGGTCACACAGCTAGTTGGTGGTAGATCTGGAATTCAAACAGGCTGCCATAGGGGAGGGAAAGGAGGATGGGCAAAGGGGGTGCTTGGTGACTGCCAGGAAGGACAGGCTTGCGTTCGGCTCTGAGCGGAAACCATGTCCTTCCCCACTCCCCAGCATCTCCTGACAAAGTTCACCCTATGCCTGGGTCTCTTCTCAAGCCCCAGCCTCCCATGCAAGTGATGTTCACACAGGTGCATGCACACACACACACACACACACACACACACACACACATCCACACACATGCCTCTTGGCTGCCACTGCTCGCCTACCCAGGGCTGGCCTGCCCAGAACCTTCCACCCCAGATGCCATGGGCCTGTACCTGTCTCCCCGCCCCGCGCCCGCCCTGCCCCCACCCGCCGGTGCTGCAGGCAGAGTCCGCTGTACATCATGTTGACAGTAGAAATTACATCCTGGGCTGCTGTTTTACACCGCGTCCTGTCAGAACTCACCGCAGCCCAGTGATCAGGACAAATTGAATACCATCCTGGCCGTGTCAATATTTATTCCATTTCACAAACGTGGCCGGATGGGGGACAGGGCCCTGCTGTGGTACCAGCCAAGCATGGCCCCAGGAACCCCTTCTCCCTCTCACGCCGGAGCCGCCTCGCCTGTTCTCACTCCTCCCCTCTCCCTCCTCCTCTTTCATCAGTGGAAATCGTGAAATTCAACATTCCTGCCCAAAAATGCCCAAATCATCAATGCGGAGTTTAACAAATGATTAAACAAAGTAATTCAGGTATGGTACTTAGCACAGGGGTCAGTGGTCACTGATAGAAAAGGAAACCTGTGGATCCATCTGTCCATCAAAATACCAAAAATGGGCCCCCCTTTTTAGGATTCCTCTGCTCTGTCCCTCTTTTTTAGAAGCCCCCTGCTGTGTCCCTCCCTGACCGCGACTCCTTGCTTTCCTCCCTCCTGGCTTGTACGATAACTAGTTCCTGGCCTTTCCTTACAGTTTATCACCCCATTATGTCCTCCTAAAGTCTCAGTTTAGTTTTGCTTATATTTGAGCCTGATGCAGGTGGAATCCTCTTTCGCATTTTGCTTCTTTTTTCAGCGTTATGTTTTTGAGATTTGTCTCTGTTCTTGCACATGTTCCTTTTCACTGCTATATAGTACTCCAGGGCACGGACGCACTATGGCCTCTACCTCCGTTCCAGCCATGTTCCTTCTTCCTCTCTTTCCCACTTCCTCCTGCTCTTCTAGTCAGTGACTCCCTCCCTTCCCACCTCCTTCTCCCCCATCCCACCTCCTTGATGGTCTGTCCACTTCATCGGCTCTCACAACATGATTCCAGCTCTGCCATCTGAGCAGGGGCCCAGTGCCCACTCTGGGTCTCTCCCTTCCCCACCCAGTTCCTGGAACACGGGCTCCAGCCGGAGGGAGGGTCCCCCAGACCTGAGCCTACAATAGCTTATTTGTTGCAGTGGATCCCTGGGGCAGAGACGGGGCTCGCCAGCAGAGACCCTGCCGTGGAGCACCCAGCTGCCGCGCTAGCAGCCTTGGGAGAGGAGGACTCACCTCTCACCACCCCCAATGGTCAAACACTACCCTCTGGCCTGGGGTTAGAACTGAGGGGCCCCAAGTGGCCCTGCAGCTGTCAGTAGGATGCACAAAGAGGGGCAGGGAGAGAGGACCTGGGCTGGACAAGAGCCAAGCCCCGTTCTCGGCTCTGCTCGCTTAGTCCTGTGTAGCACCTACCTGTGCCTAGTGGTGAGTCTCACCCCACCCCCAACAAGAGAGGAGAGCAGCAGATGGTGGGGGGCCCCATAGGGTAGGGGGCCTTCCAAAGAGTCCCTACAGACCCTGCTTCTGTGCCCCAGGAGCACATCTGATATATTTCATCTGTCTCCCTGAGTCCCTGCTCTGTCTTGGAGCTGCTCTGATGATGACATATTCAGGGTAGTTAATTTTTATTACAACCCGAGCAGATGACATTAAGGAATCTGTCCCTTTACAGTACAGGAGAACGCTCTCCAGACTGGAAGGCGAGCGGACTAGGTTAGGACTTGGCTTTGATCCTGCCATGCTGGGTGACCTTGGGCAAGTCCCTGCCCTCTCTGGGCTTCTTTATAAGGAAAGGTCAAACTGTGATTTCTAGCGTCATGCTGGCAGTGTAACAAGGCAGACTTGTTCAAAATGCACATCCCCGGGTCCCCGGAGCATCTGGCTCAGGAAGGATGATAGTAATGCTGATAGGACAACATTTATAGGGCACCAGGTACGCCGGTGCTGGGAGTAAGAAGCTGTGCTTACTGACCACTGTGCTAAGCACTTTACACGAGTTCCCTTGCTTGCTCTGTGCCACAGGCTGATTACTGTTTTACACATGACAAAGCCGGGCCACGGAGAGGTGAAGGAGCTCACTCCGGGTTACAGCCAGCAAGTGGGGAAGCCGGGCCCTGAATGAGGAAAGTCTGAGCCTGTCCGTCTGGGATAGCTCCCGGGCACATTCTGATGCCGGCCTGGGAGCCCTGGGCCAGGTGGTCAAGAAGGGGCATAATGGAGACCCAGCACGGGGCACCTGCCATGAACAGCATGACCTCGTGGTGAGTCATCAGGACGTGTGTGAAGTCAGCCCCCACAAACAACCAGCACGAGCTCTTACGGTTCATTCTCTAGGCCATCCTCACACCACGCTCGTGAGATGGGCTTCAGCCTCTCCTGCTACTGAAGAAAACCAGAGATGAGGAGAGGTCTTGCTCTAGCCCACGTGGCTGAGAGTCCAACTCCGAAGCCATGGGCTTCCACCCTAGCACGCTTCCACCCTTCCACCCACTCTCCTCTGCACCTGCTAATCACACCCCCAACCCTCTGGGCCTCGGTCTTCCCAGCTGTGAAATGGAGCTGTTTCATGCATGTTCTGTCTCTCTCAAATAAATAAGTACACTTTAAAAACAAAATAAAATAAAATAAGCCTCTTCCTCATGATGCAAGACCTCAGGTCTGGCTCCCTGGAAACAGGCCCCGGGGTAGAGATTCGCCTGCAGAAGGTTTACTGGGGAGTATTGTGGGGAATAGTGCGGAGGGGGTGAGAAGGAAGTTGAATGGCGATGCTGTCCCAGCAGAGGCCTCAGCCGGTCCACGGATATACAGAGCAGCGATGCTCCCCATTGAGGGAAGGGAACCAGACTTCGAATCTAAGCATCTACCAGACGCTTGACGTGGGCTGCTCACCCCTCCAGAGGGGGTCACCTTGAGCAAGACGGCTCCCTTTGATTCAGGGCAGTCCCCTGGAAGGGGCTCGAGCCGAGGCCTGTCAGTAGCCGCTGTCACAACCGTCCCAGGCAGTACATTCTGCTACATAAAATCTGCTGAAAAAAGCTGGGGCCTGGCCTCAGCTCTGGAGATGACAGCAGATACGACGTGGCCTGAGCCCTGGGCTTAGCCAGCTCGGCCCTGGCCCGGCCCTGAGCCCGGTACCCTGGGTCTGCCGCCTGCTGTGTCCACAGCGGGATCAGCGCCCTAGAGCTTGCTAACAGCCCGGCCGCCGCCACCTGCCTTGTGGCTCATCTCCCGTGCCTCCCCGAGGTCCCAGCGATTATGCCACTGAAAATTCCGCTTTCATCTTGTCAACCTCGCAGTAAATTACAGGCCCGGGGAGGCGTGGGCCTCCTCCTTAAACAAGATTCAATTCTACTTAGCTGCCCCCCCTTTCTGCCCCACACGTGGGTCCCTCCCTCCCACCACCCCGGGCACAAGGATTTATGGCCTCTCCTTGCAGGCAGCTGGTAACCATGGCAAGCTCCTTAGGGAGGCTTCAGGCTGGAGCCTCGTCAGCCCCAGACTCCAGTGCGACCGCTTCCTCCTAGGCTGGAGGAGAGAAGAGAGGCCAAGCCAGCGGAAGAGGCTTCCGGAGACTGAAGCAGAGGAGCCACAGTAAGCCCAGCGATGACAGGCACACAGATGCTGTCCCATCGAATCCTCACACCACCCCTGATGCAGACACTGTCATCACCCCCATTTTATAGATGGGCAAACTGGGGCCGACGAGTGGGAGGTCACTTGCCAAGGTCACACACCAAGGAAGCAGTCGAGTCCAGGGCTGGGCTGCTGCTGCCCCTTCCCCCAATGGCTGCTCTCGGAGGGGCGTAGAGTCTTTCTGGGGGTTTCAGGCCCTCTAAGACTTTGGCTCCTCCACCCGATGTCTGGTTCTGTCTTAGATCTCAGCCTCTGCTCCTATCCTCCAGGAATGGGGAGATCGCTGCCTCTCTGGAGGGCCCATTATCTCCCTAATGACTAGACACAGTCTCCAAATAATTGATCAAGCCCTGTCACCTCTCAGAAGCATTGTTTTGGCATTTAAGGTCCTCCGTGATCCGGTTGCTAACTCCCTCCCTCTACCTTATCTTTCGTGGCTCACCAACACTCCAGGCTGCCTGGGGATCCCCCCGGGCTGCTTAGTGCTCGGCTCTGCCCTTGGGTCTTCTCTTACACCACCCTCCGCCTTACAATGCTACCTCCCTCATTCCTACCCCAGAATATCAGAGCTAGAAATGCACTCGCTCCTCATTTTCCTGATGGAGAGAGGCTCGGAGAGGGGGATGAATTTCCCTAGTGCACAGGGGGAGCTGATGATGGGCCCAAATCTTCTGGCAATTAAAATAACAACTAGTCATAAAAGAGCTAACATGCACTGAGTGCTTGATACCACCATTCTAAGCATCTCACTTGTGTAATCCACTTAATTCCTGAACGACACTACGAGGCAGATACAATTCTATTGCCACTTTGCGGAGGGATGAGGCATGGAGAAGTCAGGTGACTTACCTAATGTCCCCAGAGCCCTCTGACATCAGAGTCACGCTCCTAACCAGGTGCTTCCTCCGCTCCACGCTGCCTACCCCCCCCCCACACTCTGTGTGGCTTGTTGGTGAATGGCGCGGCACACACAAGCGCCCAGAAGAGCCAACGTACCAGCGAGAAGCAAGGATGGCGGGTCTGCTGTGGGAACGGCCTATCCCTTGGGTTCTTGGGCCTGGGACCTAAAGTCAACACTCCCCCTGCCCCAAGCCTGCCCATCTGGTGTCATCGCTTCCCACGTCCTCTGCAACTTCCCATCCACGGTCCCAGGGATGCTCAGCATCGTCACTTCTCCCTCCCGAGGCAGGGCCAGGATCTGCTGTGTCTCTACTACATCCCAGAGCCTGACTCGGGGACCAGTGCATAGCAGGTGCTCAGTAAAGGCTTGCTTTTATCTAAGGGACTCAAGCAGGGCTTCCCGCAGCAGGGGGCATTTGAACTGCTCCTGGAAGGAGAAGTATGGGTTCGCCATATAGAACGAGGGGGAAAGCCGATGCCTGGCAGAGGGACCGGCTGGAGCGAAGTCTTGCAGGAAGGGATATTCAGAGTGCGGGAGTGGGGGATGGGAGGGATGGCGAAGAGGACAGAAAAGCAAGGTACAACCTTGGCAAAGAGCTGGGTCTTCACTTGGACGTGGGAACACTCTTTATGACTTGTGCCTGGGACAGATGGGGAAAGGTAACAGGGCGAGAATATTTCTCGCAGGTTCTATGTTCTCAGGTGGGGGCTGCTGGGGCTGCAGTCTGCAAACCAGTTTGGCCAAATCACATCGCGCCCCCCCACCCCAGACAATGCACGGGGCCCCGTGTGGGGTGACAGATAGACAGCGCTGATGCCGGGGCTGAGGGAGATTTTCCTTTATTCTCTCTCCTGACAAGCGATGGAGCTGGCAGATAGGGCATCTTCTTCCTTAATCTCCCGTCTGGGGTTGCAACGAGGAAGCAAGTTGAGCCTGGCACCTTGTTCCGAACTTAATCCTCTCCTTCCTGAGTTTAAAGCTATAGATTCTAGTCATGGGTTCCCCATCTCCAGGGAACAGAGAGAGCATGGAAGAAAATGGAGCTCACGCACAGGGCCAGACCGTCGGGGCCACAAAGGAGGTCGTGAGACCCGGAGCCTGCATCGTCTTTACGGAGTGTGCAGGAGCTGGACCTGGACTGGACTCCTGACTCTGCTGCTCCCAGCTGTGTGACCCCAGGCAAGTTACTTCACGTCTCTGAGCCTCAGTGTTCTCCTCTGTAAAACGGGGAAGTTAAATCTTTCCAGGTTTGTTGGGAGGCTCCAATAGATGGTGATTATAAAATAATCCTCTGGAAAGAGTTGAGTGCAGGTGAGGTTTGATTATTATTATCCACTTGTGAGAATAATAATAAATCTTTCCGAGTTGTGAGAGTGAAAGATAATAATAGTGGCTCTTTGTAGAGCTTTTATCACCTGCCATTACCTCCCCAGGCTGGGCCTGTTAGAACATCCATTCACAGAGCGCCGCCCAGCCCCCCCCACCCAAGAAGGCAGGTTCTGTTACATCCCCACCTTAGAGAGGAGGGAGCCTGGCTATCCCCATCTGCACTGCCCTTTGCTATGGAGGGAATGTCCCTCTTGTCCCCTGATATGGGTTCTGCAGCCACTCACACCTCCCTGGTAGCTGAGAAACCTCACATTATGAATTCTCACTTCTCCTGCCCTATCTTCACCCCTTTCTGATGGGCTCCTGGCATTACACGTGCTCAAGTAGAATCCATCTCAAAAACAGTAGCAACAGGGACACCTGGGGGGCTCAGATGGTTGAATGTCTGCCTTGGACTCAGGTCATGATCCCAGGGTCCTGGGATCCAGTCCCACATCGGGCTCTCTGCTCAGCAGGGAGCCTACTTTTCCCTCTCCCTCTACTGTGCCCCTGCTTGTGCTCTCTCGCTCTGTCAGATAAATAAAATAAAATAAAATAAAATAAAATAAAATAAAATAAATAGCAACAAAAAAGAAGCGCACAGGGGCACCTGGGTGGCTCAGTGGGTTAAAGCCTCTGCCTTTAGCTCGGGTCAAGATCTCAGGGTCCTAGGATCGAGCTCCACATCGGGCTCTCTGCTTGACAGGGAGCCTGCTTCCTCCTCTCTCTCTGCCTGCTTCTCTGCCTGCTTGTGATCTACATCTGTCAAATAAATAAATAAAATCTTTAAAAAAAAAAAAGAAGCACATACCCCCCAATACCTCCCAGCCTCATCCCTTACCAGCCAAACTTCTCTGAAAGCTGGCTGTATATACTTACTGCCTCCTTTACTCACCTCCTAGTCATTTCTTAACCCACTGTCCGCCTAGCTCCCATCCTCCAGTGTTTTGTTAGGATGGCTCACAGAGGTCACCAATGACCTCCATCTTACTAAATCCAATGGATGTTCTCCACCTTTTACCACTGGACCTTTTAGCAGTATTTGAGACATCAAACTAGACAACTGGGTTTCTTCCTACCTTCTTAATTATGCCTCTGCATCTCCTGGCTTTTGTTCCTGCATCCGACGGTCAGAACCCCATCTTTACCTGCACAATCTCAGCCATGACAATGGCTCCAATTACCCTGAACACTATGGTGACTCCCAACTTAGGCTCAACCTCCCTTCTAAAATCTACAGATAAAAATACATGGGGTACCTGGGTGGCTCAGTGGGTTAAAGCCTCTGCCTTCGGCTCAGGTCATGATCTCAGGGTCCTGGGATCGAACCCCACATTGGGTTCTCTGCTCAGTGGGGAGCCTGCTTCCTCCTCTCTCTCTCTCTGCCTGCCTCTCTGCCTACTTGTGATCTCTCTCTGTCAAATAAATAAATAATATCTTTTAAAAAAATACAATTGCCCATTCAACACCTCCACTTAGATGCCTCTGTGAAACCTCAAACCAGACATATCAAACATATGTTCTTCTTCTTTAATACTGGCCCTTTGGGGGCGCCTGGGTGGCTCAGTGGGTTAAAGCCTCTGCCTTCAGCTTGGGTCATGATCCCAGGGTCCTGGGATAGAGCCCCACATCAGGCTCTCTGCTCAGCAGGGAGCCTGCTTCCTCCTCTCTCTGACTGACTCTCTGCCTACTTGTAATCTCTGTCTGTCAAATAAATAAATAAAATCTTTAAAAAAAAATACTGGCCCTCTGCTTGGGTGCCCCATTGCATGAATGGCACCCATCTCTGTCAGGTGGTCCAAACCAAGAGGCTGGAAGTCATGACCTTGACAATTGTCCTCTCTGCACCCCCAATGGGCAATCCATCTATCATTAAGTCTTGTTCATTTTACATCTTAAATAGCTCCTTAAGTTGGCCACTTTGTGTCATCTCCATCACCACCCTGATTCAAACCAGGGATTCAGGACGACTCTTGGATTTTTGGCTTCACCCTGGATAGTGTGACACTGACCATGATGGAGTGAATGAGGGGAGGGAAGCTTGGGGAAGGAAATAAGAATTTCTTTTTAGATAGGTTTGAGACATTCGTGAGACATGTAAGTGGAGATGTGTTGCTGGCAGTTGAATGCAACAGTCTGGAGCTCCAAAGAGAGGAGACATAAATCTGAGATCATCAGCATGTAGTGATATTTAATGCTGAGGAAATGAATGAGCTCACTTGGGGAGAGACAGAAAGTGGGTCCAGAAGTGATCCCTAGGGCACTCCAATATCAGAGATGAGATAGAGGGAAAAGGAGTCACAAAGACTGAGAAGAACCTGCCAGTGAGGTTGGAGGCCATCCAAGAGAGCGTGGTGTCATGGAAACCAAGAGTGGAACTAGAGATCAGCATGTTGAAAGCCACGGAGAGGCGAGGTAAATTGAGGATGGAGAAGTGATTCCTTTAGGCAATGAAGAGGGTGTTAGTGGCCTTGATGATGTCTATTCTGCTGGGCAGTAAGTCCCACGAGGCAGGGAATATCATTGGTTTGCTCATGTTGTGCCTCTAATACTTAGCTCATTAGCATTATTTTCTGGCATGTTTGGTTATCTTTGACTATGTGTTGGCCATTGTCATTGGATTTTTTTTTTTTTTTTCCCTTTAGGAAGAATTTCAAATTCAGGATGAAGGTATATATATATTTTTTTCTAAAAAGGATTTGCATTTTGCTGTGGTGCTACCATTCTGGGATTGCTTTAAACAAAAATCCAAGGCTTGAAGTTCCCTAGAAGACCCAAGTAGTATGGATGAGGCTGCCAATCCATTATTCAAGGCTGGGCTACCTTTGGTTCACCCTTATCCCAAGGGTGAAGCCCTCTGGAGTCCCAGCTTATTTCCACAAGGATCTCCTACTTGACTGCCTACCTTATGCAGGCCATGGACTTTGATTTCAATTCCTTTTATGCTGTGAGATCATCAAAAAACAAATTCAGAATTTCCGAGATCAGCAAATGCCCTCAGGATAAAAGCGGATTCTACGCTCTCTAACTTCTCTGGGTTTCTGTTTTCCCTTCAGTTTTGACCTAATAATTCCTGGTAATTCCTTACAAAGAGCTTACTTGTCAGTGCTTTGATGCTTTAATAAGATGTTTTTTCTATTTTATCTAGCATTCTTAGCTCTTTTCAGCAGAAGGGTTGATCCAAAAAACCTAGCCTCCTGTTTCTAAACCTAGAAAATGCTAGTCTCTAGGGCTTAGCACTGTGCATGGCACATTGTAATGGCTCAAAGAATATGTATGGATTGAATGGATGAAGTGGACCCAGGTTTCTAACATCCTTGCCTCTTCTAATGCATCAGATATCACACTCCCAGGCCAAGATACAACAGAGCACTGTGGTCAGAGCTCAGTGAGCTGTGCAAAGAGGTGGGGCTATGAGCTCAGAGGAGGGGAAAGATCTCTGTAGGATCAGGAGGGACAATGGCAGGGGATAGAGGATAGGACCAGGGTGAACACAAAGATAGAACGTGACAGCAAATTGGCCATTGGTTTAGGAAAGGAGGACTCATGGGGGGTGCCATTGTAAGTAAAGTCCTGAAGTGAAGGCTGGAATGTATAAGGGATTCAGCACCCAAGAGGGGGCAGAGAAGCACCGGCCAGTCAGGGGAAACTCATGAAGGCCAAGGTGGACCCCTGATGTGAAAGCAGAAGCAGAGCCCTGGCAGAAGGAGGGAGGAGAAACAGCTTTTGTGAAAATGCACACATGGTAATTGCTGAGAAGAGTATCTCCCCCAGTTGAAAAAACGCTCTCTCCTCTGAATTTTCCTTGGTCCCAGTTTCAAAGGAATTTTAATTGCAAAGAAAATTTGTCGTCTCCCTGGGGGGAGAGGGCTCTGTAGCTTCGGATAGTCATGCCTCATGCTGATTCTTTCTCCAAACTGGAGATTTCCACGCTTTGGCTGCGTGGGAGCTGTCTGGGGATTGGGCAGTGTGGAGGGAGGGGTTGGGGTGGGACAGGCTTCTCTGTGCCACTCTGTGGCCAGGAAGGCTGGGTTTGCAGCCCAGGGTTTCCTGGCCTGGGTCCTCCATGAGGGTTTTTTGGTGCCAACCTGGAGACGGTCCTAACTTCTTTCTCTTCGAACCCAGTGGGTTTATTTAATTAATTATGTTAATTAAACAACCGGTTTCCTGGCTCCCATCCTTGCTTTACTGTAGGCTATTCTCTATCTGGCAGTCCATTCGGAAAACAATTTTGGTAGTTTCTTAAAAAGTTAAACATAAATTACCATACGATTCAGCAATTTCTCTCCTAGGTATCTACCTAAGAGATATGAAAACATATGTCTCCTCAAAGCCTTCTAAGCAAATGTGCACAGCAGCACGATTCAAAGTAGCCACGAAGTGGAAACAATTAAAAATCTACCAACAGATGAATGGAAAATCAACAGTGTGGTATATCCACACAGAGGAATACTATTAAGCAATAAAAAGGAACAAACGGTGAATATATGCCGTAATAAAGATGCATCTCAAAACCATTATGCTCAATGAAAGAAGCCAGATTAAAAAAAAAACCCACATACTGTGTGACTGCATTTACATGAAATGTCCAAAAGAGGCGAATCTACAGAGACGGAGAACAGAATATTGGTTGCCTAGGGCTGGTGGCGGAAACGGGGATTGACTGCAGATGGGCAAGAAGGATCTTTCTGGGGTAAAAGAAATGTAAAACTAGAGAGTGGCAGCCGTTGTGCAACTCTGTAATTTACTAAAAATCAGTGAATTGAACGCTTACAATGAGTGAATGTGATAGTATGTAAATTACACCTCAATAAAGCTTTTGGAAAAAATGGCTCCCGTTTCTCTCGGAATAAAAGCCCGAGTTTCTACAAGGCTCCAAGGCTCCACATGATCTGTGCCTGTGGCCTCTCGGACCTGTTGTCTCCTCCCCTCCCCTCCCCCTCTGCTCCAGCCCGAGGGCCTTCCGGCTTAGCCTGGGGAGGGACATGCTCCCACCTGACAGCCTTTGCAGTGGCTGTTCCCTTTGCCTGGGATGTTTTTCCCCCTAGACAGTTGCCAGGCTTCCTCCCTCACCATTTTAATATCTTTGTTCAAATATGATCTTTTCAGTGGAAAGTAACCCAAGCATTTCATCTAAAATTGTACGCCCCTCTCTAAGGCTCTGCCAAGCACCCTTTCCTTACTTTTTCATAGTTTTACCTATGATTCAAACCCACGATTTACTTATTTATTATGCTTATTGTTTGTGTGTCTCTCTCTCCACTGGCATATACGCTCCCCTGGGATAGGAATTCTTGTCGATTTGGTTCACCGATGTATGCTTAGGGCACTTAGAACAATGTCTGGCACAGAAAGGTGCTCAATGAACATTTGTGGGGTGCATGAGTTACTACGTGATTTCTGAATGCCCTTGCTGTGCCAGGAGGTGGACACACAGCAGAGAACTGGAGGAATGGGGCTCTCCGCCCCGGGTGGCTTGCATCTCAGCGGCACAGACCAGAGGCAAGAAAATTCCGTAAACCAGTAGTGGCGGGAAGCACCATCACCAAGAACTTAAGAATACGATAAACTTTACAAAAAGCTGTTATGGGGGCAGGTGGACGGAGGGTCTTCTTGGCAACTGGCCTGATGGATAAGTGGGGATTGGCCAACCGGGGAGTGGGGAAAGAGGACTTCTGGCCCAGGGAACATGAATGCCCTGAGGCCAGAGAGAAAGTGTCTTTGGAGATGTGGGAGAAGTTTGCTAAAGTCGAAACATAATCTGTAACAGGGAGACACGGGGCTGGTGAGATGGGCTGGAGGCACAGCATGAAACAGAATCAGAGAAGGCACTGGCCACAAACAGCTGGGACATTCCAGCTGCATCTCTGCTGGGCCTTAGGCCACGAAAGAGAGCCTGGAGTTCAGACATGTTAGTGATCACTGGAGGGTTTAAACGGGAAAGTGACAGCTGTCCAGCTGCCAAGGGCAGAACAGATTGGAGACACTGGTGCTGAATTGGGGGAGGCTGGGCAGAAGGCTTCACGGCACTCCTGCTGGGAGAAGGGCCGGTTGGGGTGACTGATGGAACACAGGCGCTCAGGAAAGGGAGGGATCGTGGATGGTAATAACCGCGGCAGAATTTGCTGAGCAGATACTATGTGCCAGGGAAGGCGCCGAGCGCCTGGCCGGGACCGTCTCTTAATCCACAGACTTACATGAGGGATCTGAGTCTCAGGGAGCCTCAGTGACCTATATGGGGCACAGCCAGGATTCAGACGCACTCTACAGCTGACGTTCGGCTTTCCAGGGTGATTCCCCAGGCTGTTGGCTTGGGGGAGAGGTACAGCCATTTGGGGAGACAGGGCTGGGGGTGGGAGGGAGAAAGAGGGAAACCAATTTGTGCAGGAAGATGCTATACCCACAAAAAGTGTGAGGCTCTGGGGACCACCCAAGTGGAGATGCCAACAGGACAGTTGAATATGGGGGTCCGGAATCCAGAGAAGAAATTAAAGGTGACATCAAGTGACTTGGGTGTCATGCCCCCAAAGACACCACCGGATGGTGGTTGAGACAGCTGGAGACCCGACTGAGGAGTGAGGAAAGGCCCAGGGGAGCCCCAAGATTTCCAGGGGGGCAGGAAAAGAAAGCAGGGTGTTGGCACCATCTCTTCACAGTAAATAAAGTCACAGACAAACATAGGTGCTGGAGTATGGACAAAATATTTTTCTAGAAGGGATTCGGAGAAAGTGTGAACAGGGTTCACCTCCAGGGAGCAGGGTGGGCAGGGTTGGGGAGGGACCCTCCTCCTACACATGTTCCCAGATGGGTGATTCTTGGGCCACATCTATTTCTCAAAAAATATCAACGGGAAAATGAGTGGTTGGTGAGATTTAAAATCATTTCTACATGTTTTTTCTCTATATATTTCCTTGTTGTTGTTGTTGTTGTTGTTTTAGTGCAATGGTATTTTTAACAAATGAAGGGGCAGGTGGAGGAGGGGATGACAAAGAATGACAAAGGTGGAGGAGGGGACGGCAGACAGGTGGGGAGAAGACCTAGATAGTGCGGGGTTGGGGGGTCAGTAGAGGGAGGTTTGGGAGGAGGCCGGGCTGGATGTCCAGGTTCGTAAGAGGCCCAGCACGGTGAAGGGATCCTAGGATTGCAGGGTTCAGTGTGTCTGCCAGTCTGTGCCCCTGATGCCTCAGCCCCAACATCTGCCTTAAAGGGAACCTCATGAGGGGCGAGGCGGTTCTCCCGGGTGACAACATGAGTGTCCTGGCCCAGAGATGACCTGGAAACCCTTCATATCGCCTGAAGATGACTGCCACTGGGAATTTTGTGGGTTCTGGGTTCAGAATGGCCTCGTTTGCTTTTCCTAGATACTCCTGCCCTCAAACAGCCAGGTGACGGTCCACACTCTGTCCCCATCCAGCTCCATGGCCATCAGGAAATCCCTCGGGGCTCTGGGTCTCAGCCTTCTCATCTGAGATGTGGACGTGATCATTGCGCCCACGTGCTTTTACTCCAAGGGTTAAATGAGGCGACGCACGTGATGATCCTACCATACAGCATAAGCTCGGTATCTGATAAGTCTTATTAAACAAGCTGCACCCGCATCTACGAAAATTGAAAATGTCTGAAACCCGCAACCCGGAAATCTGTACGAGGGAAACACCAGCTCATGTTCTAGGAGATAGGTACACAGTCGCCACAACGCTGCTGATAATAAGGGGAAAAGGGAAAACATTCTACATGCCTCTCAGTAAGGGAGTGGACCAATAAAAATGGAGTATATTCGCACGATGGAATATAGCCACTTAAATGGAATAAGCCCGAGCTATATATATCAACATTGATAGCTTTCAAAAACATTGTTGGAGAAAAAATAGCAGGTTGCGGAATGATGATACATCTCGGACGAATCCATTTATATTAAAAAACACAAAACAATGCTACTAATTTTCTAAGGGTGCGTATCTTGTACGCCCAAGTATAAAAACAGGGTGTGGGGCTACATACCCAGCTCATGGGAGGAGTGACCCCCAAGAAGGTGGGAAGGAGGCCAGACTGGAGGAGTTGGGAGACGGGTCCTCGGCGTCGCCGGCAGGGTCCTGATTTCTAAGAGAATGGGTTCGGGTATTTCTTATAAAATTAAAATTAATTTTTAAAAAGAAATTAACTTAAAAAAAAATCCCGGCCTGCCTATTTCACTAAATTGTTCAGAGGATCGAATTATATGTGCACAGAGAGTGTGTAATTCATTTTCTAGTTGACAGAGTATTTTTTTTACTCACGTGACCTTATGCCATCCTCTCAACAAGACTTGAGATGGATGGACTACAGTGTCTGTTCTACGGAGGAGGAGACGGGGCCCAGGGAGGTGAAGAGGTTGTCCCAGGTCACACAGGTGGAGTGGCGCTAGAGCTAGGATTCAATCCTGATGCTGTCAGGTTCTCTAGGTTGGCCCTACTTTCTACTGCTTCAGGCTCTGGGTGAATGCCTTTTGGATGGTCTCCAGGCCAGTCTGGTCATCAGGATAATGACAATGGGGCCACATCCTACTGCTAAGCTCCCTCTCAGGGACAAAATCCCTGTCATCTCCAAGCAGAAGCCCTATAGCCCCACCTGAGCTGGCCCCAAAGACCTCAGCCTTGTGGTTCGGAGGCTGCCCTCTCTCTTGAGACCCTCGCCTACAAGTTTCTGGGAGGCAGTATGGTGCTAAGGATAGACCTTGGCTATTGGTCTCAGAGAGACCTGGACTTGAACCCTAGCTCTATTACTTGCCAGCTGGCAACCTTGAGTCGGCCACTTCCTTGCTCTGCAAAGTAATACTGAGTTTACAGGTTGCTGTGTACAAAGTGTACCTAGTAATAAGCACTCACGACTGTTAGTTTCTGCTCTTTGGTTCCCACGGCCTTCTCAGCTCTAAGCAGTGGCCTCACTCACCCTGGAACCCTCTGTCAGGCACAGTGCTCGGTATCAGGAAGTGCCCAGGGAAGCTTGGGGCTTGGCTTTTCATGGGATTAGATTATCAGTGACAACAGATAGTCACCACAGTCTAAATGGTCCTCATAAGCAAGGGTCCTCCCCGATCCTAGCTGATTCCTGGGGTTAGGTTATTAGGGCCATTTTGAACTCTACCTTGAGGATAGTGGGGAGCCACTGAAGGTTTAAGCAGAAGAGTGACATGGTGAGGTCGATCTCAGAAAGAACACACGGTGTGGAGTGTGGATTCGAGTGGACCAGCCCAGAGGCACAGATACCTGTGAGGGTGCTGTGGTGAACAGCTCAGGTAAGAGCCCTGAGGTCCCTTCTCATCTGAGATACCTAGGGGACAAGGGGAAGCCAGGAAAAGGGTGGGTGGCTGGACTCGATTTTTGAAAGATGCCAGGATTTTAAAGGAGACAGAGATAAAAACACGTGATGTACGTGAGAATGTGTTCTGTAAACTGAAAAAAAAAAATTCAGATACATCCACCCTGATCTCATTGTCATGGCCACAGCCTTTCTCGGGCATACAACATCCCTGCCCCTTTGTATTCAGGGAGCATCAACACAGGTCTCAAGCAAATTCCCAGCTCACCTGAATCACTTGGCAGAAACAAGTTTTTATGTCAACTCACAAAACCGACCCGTGTAAGCCCTCCGACAAATACAGCACATTATTGCAAAAGCGGGTAGCCAGCTAAAGGGAATGGCCAGCTCTCCTTTTTCTTGTTTGTCACAGACACGTCTGTTGACCTACACCCGGCATTCAGGATAATATCACACATGCCTGAAACTTCAGATTCAAGGGAAAAGCAGGAAAGGCAGGTGGGAATAGGACATTGTGGGGGAGGGAGGTTACCACTTCTAGTAAAAACAGCACCTGCCATTTTTCGAAAGCTTACTATGTGCTGGACACATGCACTAAGTCTTGTCTTAATCTCTGATGTTTTTACAGACCGGGGGGAGGCAGACCTAGGCGATCGAGGGAGGCATCTTACCGAAACTCACAAAGCGGCTGGGTAGCAGAGCGGGGGTTTAGAGCTCATGGATCTCTGAGGTCCACTGTGACAGCTTGTTTTCATCACCAGACTTGATGAATAACAATACTTTCCTTTCTGTCCCCAAAGACACTGATACTGATGATTTTAATGATGTCGCTTCATTTATTCATTTAAAAAATAATTATTGAGTACCTACTCTCTGCTCGGCAATGAGGAAGGAGGATGGCAGGGGAAGGGTGCGGGCAGAGGTCGGGAGCAGAGATGTGTGTGTGATGTACCCAACACACCCAGACTTGCCAGGTTAGACCCTGGCCGGGTGGGGAGCGGTGCTGGGCAGAAAGGGGTCTGTAAACAGTGGGCGGAGATGGGGGTGGGGCAGGAGAGCATGGAGGGAGCGGAGAAGGAGTCTCGCTTCCTTATTTATTACCTCTGGGCTCTCAGATGCATGACTACCAGGCAGAAGTGACAAAATAAAAAGGGAAAGGAAAAAATGCCAGCTACAGCCAGAATAAAATCAGGGCAAATAGAATAAAACCTGACAGCCAAGTATAAATAAATATTCGTAAAAGAGTTAAAGGACAGATTAAAATAAAAACACCAAATGCAATTCTTACCCCTTGACAAATGCAGTGTGAATTGGGTTCTTTTAATCAAATGTTTGGCAAGTGTATGAATTATTTATAATTCAATATCGGGTGGTTAAATGGAAAATGGAAGATGTTCCCGTCGTCTTCTCGGAGCTTATGCGCCTCCCCCAATGAGCTCTCCCGGGAGATGGGGGGACCCCCCCCCCCACGCCGGGCATAGCCCCGGACCCCAAGCCCTGGAGCCCTGCCTCTCTCTGGTTGCCACCACTTGTCCACCTGATCCCTGGTCACAAACCTTCATGTTGCTCTGGAAGGAGCCCCCTCAACTCTGGGAACAGGAGAGGGAGCAGCTGACCAGGGGTAGGGGAGCTGGGAGTCCGGAGACCCTGGTTCTTGTCTCCACCGTGCACATACTCTGAACCTGCTCTTGGGCAAGTCTTTGCCCCTCTGGGTCCTCCTCCCTCACATGAGCTTCTCTGTTGCCGTCTTTTACTTTTCCACCCCACATTTCAGTTTCCAGAATGCATTCTGACACATGGGCCTCACCACATCCTTCCACGGCAAGGAGCGTGATAGCCATGCCCATTTTACAGAGCAGAAAACTGAGGTTCAGAGAGATGCCTGGATGTGCCTCTGATCACACCACTGATATGAACCTGAGGTGCCCCTGAAGCCCAGGT
The DNA here is from genome assembly GCF_002288905.1 of Enhydra lutris kenyoni. Lineage (NCBI taxonomy): Eukaryota > Metazoa > Chordata > Mammalia > Carnivora > Mustelidae > Enhydra > Enhydra lutris. The sequence goes on along the minus strand of NW_019154090.1, from coordinate 14,136,506 downwards.
TTTCAGATTCCACATTCACTGGGAGTGTGATTCTGGGAGCAGATGGAGGTCTAGAATCCGGGGAGAGTGGACAGGACATGAGCTCCAGAATCGGACAGACTCCGGACCCAATTCCAGCTCTGAACTCACTGTCTGTGTGATGGGGGCATGTTACCTAACCTCTCTGGTCCTCCACTCTCTGCTCAGTACACGGCACTAAGGAGAACAGCTACCCCAGGCTACAGTGAGGATTAAGGGTGGGTGGGGTCCCCTGCATGATGACGGGCCTCAGTGAAAGCCAGACACATGGCTGCTCCTGGAGCGACAAGAAATGACACTCATTTTACAGATGAGCAAACTGAGGCCCAAAGAAACAGTGACTTCCCCAAAGTCATTCTGTGAATCAGTGACAGAGAACCTAGGTCTCTGAGAGCTTGTCAAACCTTGTGCTGCCGGTTCACCGACCCCCCCAACCCCCAAGCTGAACTGGATCCCTCCCCTCCCAGCCCCGCCCACAGGACATTCTGCTCTTGCCCGTCCCATTCCCCATTGCTCTGTTTCTCTTTCACACACACACATACACATATGGGTGTGCACCACATTTCCCATGAGTGAAAACGGGCGTGGAGAAGCCCTGCACAGCGGACGTTGCCTGACTTTCCTGAGCTTCAGATGAATGAGTCCCAGCAGTTAACAAACAGCTCTCGGAAAGGTGGGAGAATGAAGGTAATTAGTCCCCTTAATGCTGATTTCAGACTAATCTTTCACACTTAAGGAAATTGTTCCAATGATTTTCTTATTTTCAGGGGAGCTCGTTAAGTAAGAATTAGAAAAATAGATATGGTAGGAGATAAGAAAATGGATCTGGTAATGACAAGCCGCCTGAACGCACCAACAGGGGGCCCGCCGGGCTGTGTTGGAGACAGACACAGGTCCCTGGGAATGCGGGGCAGCTGGATGTCCTAGGTCTCCCCCTTACACCAGGCCCCCACCCCACCCAAGCAGGACAAAGAGCCCTGGGAGCCCCAGCTCGGGGCCTCTCCAGAGTAGATGCTCAGTGGACCTGCTGTGTTTGGACCCAGCGCATCTCCATCGGCCTCTGTGCTCCTGGGCCCTGGCCCCGGATGGGGGGGGGGGGCGGACAGAGCACTCATCAGACAACGTCCCTGAACATCTGGAAAGACAGAAGTCTTTGCCAGGATCCGGGACACACCGCAGGGAATTCCAACTTCAGCACCTTCTAGATCCTCTAGGGAAGCCAGGGAACACGCAGTGCTCAAGCTACGATGAAGGCACGCTTTAGCTCCATCGCCCCCCGGAGCCCCAGGGGGTGGATGCCAGGGTGGAGTGTCAGCGTCCTATACTATACGGGCAGAGACGGGAGGCTCAGAGGCAGAGCTGAGGGAGCTCAGCCCGGCCTACCGGTACCGGCCGGTGTTCGGTTCTCTGCTCAGAGCCTGCGCAGTTCTGGTCACTCAAGGCTCTGAATAGCGCCTTCGGTCACGTGACTTGGCGGAGGCCATAGGGCGGCGAGTTCCAGTCTGCAGCTGGAGCGCAGGGTGTCCCCCACCAAGGCACACACCGTTTCTGCCCCTCTGTGTAATGAGTCCAGGGTGGGGGCGCTCAGAGGGGATGGCTTGGAGCCAGGAGAAATGGGGTCCCCTGCGGGAAAAGAGGGGCTTCCCCAGGTGGGAAAGTGGGAGCAGGGCCTACTGGAAAAGGACGGCTGGCCTGGTGTTTGCCCTTTCCAGATGGGTACAGGCTATTTTCTCCCTCATTCTCCTCTGCCACTGCGTCTGCTGCCTCATATCTGTTAGGCTGTGGCTGCCCCCTGACCTGCCGCTGGCTTCCCCTTGTCTCTCCAAACCCTCCGGAGCCTCCCTGGACTCCGGCCCGATCGCTCCTGGCCTTCATCCCCCACAGCCTCAGCTTTCTCCCTCACCTTTGAACCCAGAGGGGACCCAGTGGTCCCACTTCTAGCCGCAGTGCATTCTGGGAAGCTTAACTTTGCACATCCAGTGACCGGTATGTGGACCAGGTCTATGCCAGCAGCGGAAAGTGCCTGGTGATTGGCTCTAACAAGGCCAAGAACTGCTCTTTCACAGGCCAAGTGGGAAGACAGGACTTTGCGAAATGTCAATATGACATTTCCCCTCCGGTCACGGGCTAGGTCGCACATTCAAGTCTTGTGTCCCCTCTATACCTCCAACCATAAGGGAAACCTCTGCTGTTCAGAATTTGTGCCCCATTCGGAGAGAGCCTAGTGCCGCGGTTGGCAAGCAGAGGTGATTTTGCCCCCCACAGGACATCTGCAACGTCTGGGGACATTTCTGCTTGTCCAACCAGGGTGAGGCGCCTGGCGTCTAGCGGGTGGAGGCCAGGGAGGCTGCTGACCACCCTACAGTACCTGGGACGGCCCCGCAACCGAGAACCATCCAAGCCAGGCTGTCAGCAGTGCCAAGGTTGAGAAACTCCTCCCCAGAGTCATTTGATTCAATGGCCCCATTAAGTAGCTTACCTAAGAGCTAGGACCCAGCTCTTCTTTTTTTAGAAAAAAGATTTTGTTTATTTATTTGACAGAGACAGAGAGAGAGAGCTTAAGCACGGGGAGAGGCAGAGGAGGAAGGAGGCTCCCCACTGAGCAGGGAGCCCGATGCGGGGCTTGATCCCGGGACCCTCAGATCATGACTTGAGCCGAAGGCAGACGCTTCATGGACTGAGCCACCCAGGCGCCCCAGGACCCAGCGCTTCTCACTATGCCCCCCATGGGGTTAAACAGTAGAAATGCAAGTACGCCCCCAAGTCAAATATTCAGGGCTCTGACCCTTTTTGTTTTCAAATCAACAGATGTACATTGTGTTCCTATTTTGGGCCAGGCATTTGCAAGGGGTGAGGTATTCAGTAGTGGACAAAACAGATGAACCCTCTACCTGTGGGGAACTCACAGGGTGGTGATCTCTGAGCTGGGTCACCTTAGACTTGCCTCTTTGCTTCTCTGAGTCTGTTTTCTTGTCGCGAAAGTAGGCACAATGGTATGTCTCTTTCTCTGTTGTTCTGAGGCTGTCTGAAATCTAAATGTCAAATACCACCATAGACCCTCGATAAACACTTAACGAGGACCGAATGCTTCTCCTTTCTGGAGAAAGGTGGTGGAGATGGTTTTTATAGGCGGTAGGGACAGTTTCTATTAGGAGAAGAGAGAGGGGAGAAACCGAAGCTATTCCTGAGTACTAACTCTATGCTTCTCACGGGTCCTCCTATCACCTCTGCAAGGCGCGTGTTCTTTCCCTCCAAGTGCAGATGGGGAAACTGAGGCTCAGGGAAGCAAAGAGCATGCTCGGGCTGGTCAAATGGAGCCCCTCGGTCTGAACCCAGCTCCCCTGGCTCCTTTGCCTCTCTCCTTTTTGCCATCTGCAGGGCCTCTTTAGGGGGTGCTGGGCAGGGAGTTGAGGTCTGAGCCTGACCAGGCCTGGCCTTCAAGCCTTATTCCCCAGCATCCCCCCGGGGTCTTGGTCTCACCCCATTAGCGCTGCTTTAAAAAGTGCGGACCAACTGGGGCGCATTATTGCCCACATAAATCAGGCGGCTCCGAGTACCGAACACCTTTAAACAAACAGCTGATGGGAGTGAAGTTCCAGGATCATTATTAATAGCTTTTCATTTTGGTGGCCGCTGTGCTATGACATGCCTTCCCAGCAGAAGCCCCGCGCAGCCAGCCCCGATCGGCTGATCCCCCGAGTCCGCCAGTCAGAATGAATGACTGTACCTTTGTGTTAATTGTGGAGTCCAAGCCACATGCGGAATGCTAATAGGGCCAAGTGGGAGGGGGCAGGTGCCAATCTTGCCTGGCTGCTGGGCAAGGAAGGACCCCACCTCTGGCCCTCCTCCACACCAGCCAGCATCGGGCTCTTTCTAACATAATTATCTGAGCTCCGCCCTCCTCTGCTCCAGAAAGCCCCCGGGGGTCCGGGGGGCCCAGAGACAGCTCTGGCCTCATCTGACTGCCATTCGGGGTTCTCATCTCCTCCCATCTCCTGCTTCAGCCTCCTTGCTCGCTCTCCCACACCGCCAAGCCTGTGTTCGGCTCCAACTCCTCCTCATTTATTCATTCATTCATTCAACATTTACTGAGCTCTCTGAAGGATGCTGGGGACAAAGCTATGAACAAGACAGACAAGGTTCCTCGTCTTGTGGGGTTGAACATCCAGCAGAAAAGACACATCTGTGGGCTCTGCGGCCAAGCTGCCTGAGTCCACATCCCAGTTTGCCTCTTTCGTGTCCATGACGTTGCACGCAGAACCTCTTCCAGGCCTCGGTTTCCTGATCTGTAGGATGGGAATAATAATACTAGCCACCTCGGAGGGTTGTAAGAAGTAACTAAAAATATATGAAAAGATTTAATACACTTACTACCATTTATTGTTGAGCATGAGGTACTCAATAACCGTGAGTTATTATTACCGTTAATTCACAACTTCATTAAATCGCACGGTGATGGCTACAAAAGAAAGGTCTAGGGAGAAAAGGGGGTATCAACCTGGAGGGCCGGCCCCATCCTGGGAAGGATCCCCTGTAGAAGTCCAACTCTCCCGGACAGGAGGGATGAGCGGGTGCTAAGTGAAGTGGCGGTGGAGTGGGCGTGGGGAGGACAGAGAAGTCTGGTGGAGGGGACAGCATGGGTCAAGGTCCTGAGGCTGGCTGAATGCCCAGGTTGTTGAGAGGCAGTAGGAGGTAACGGGTCAGGAGAAATAGGGGGGAATGGGGCCGAGGACACAGGGCCTCTTGGGCTGGGGTACACTTTACATTTTGTCCTGAAAACGATGGTAAGTGATGGAAAGCTTCTGAGGCAGAGGATTGGCAGGAACCTTATTCTGTTTTCAAACTCACCTAGGACACTGTGCGTGCAAAGTGGACTGGCCCCCCCCTTGCCCAGCTGGGACCCTCCTGGGGTGGCTGAGAAAGAAAGAGGAAGACAGGAGAAGAGGCTACTGTCCAGGTGAGTTGGGGGCAGTGAGGGTGGAGAGGAGAGGCCTGCTCCTACGGATGAACAGGAGACAGAACCCCCAGGACACAGAACCCCCTGCATCTGTCAGGGACGCCTCTAGGATGGCCCATTGGTGACATGGGGGACAGAAGGAGAGAGTGGAGTGTCGGGGACCATGAGCTCCGTTTGCATGTCCTGGTGGCTGTAGGCCTCTGAACCTTTGCATATGCTGTTCCTTCTCCCTGGAATGCACTTCCCTAGTCTTGTCTGATGGGGGGATTTTTAAATGACTCACTCACAGCCAGGGTCTGACCTCACTTTCAATACATGAAGCCTTCCCTGGCTTTCCCAGATTGGGCCTCTCCCTTCTGTGGGTCAAGTTCTCTTTAGGAACTCACAACCTCATGAAGTGTGGCAAAGACAGCAAAGGGAAGGGACATCACACGGTTCTCCCAGCTCCCCATGCCTCAGTGACCTCAAGGCTCCTTCCCCTTTGCTGCCTTCACCTCATCTCCCTCTGTAGGTTGGGGAGTCCCAGGCTTAAGTCTTTGGGTCACTCCTCTTCCCCGTCAACATCCACTCCCACGGTGATCGCGTACAATCCCATGGCTTGAAAGGCCAGTGATGCGTTGTTGACCTCCAAGAGTGTGGGTCCAGCTGCTGTCCGGGCTGGCATCCTCGCCTCCTCCCTCCCCTTGCCTGCAGGTCTCCAACGCACTCCAAACTCATCACACCCAAAACTCAACTACTGACTTCTACCCCCAACACACATACATAATAACAAAATAAAAAACAAATTTTACACTCACTCCTTGTCCAGCTTCCCCTTTTCAGTATCCGGCAACTCCAGCAACTTCCAGCAGTCTCTGCCAAAAACCTTGGAGTCATTCCTGACTTTGCCTCACACCCCAGCATCCAATCCATCAGCAAATCCCGCCTGCTCTACCTTAAAATAGATCCAGAATCTGGCCCTTCTCACCAATTTTAACAGCCTGGTCCAAGCCACCACCATCTATCTCTCACCCCAGTGACCGCAACCCCAGTGATGGCCTCCTCACCCATCTCCCTGCTTCTCCCTCTGCCCCCTACAGACTGTTCTAGGTCATGATGTCGTAACATAAATCAGATCATAACACTCCTCCTCTTAAATTCCTTCCACGTCTTGTCTTTGAGTAAAATGACTCATAAGACCCAACATGACTTGGCCTCTTGTTACTTTGCTGATCTCCTACCATCCCCACCCCCCACTCCAGTCACACTGGCCTTCTGGCTCTTCTCTGACTATAACAGGCATGTTCCCTCCTCAGGACCTTTGCACCTGCTGGTCTTCTTGCCTGGAACACCCATGCCCCTGATATCTGCCTGGATCCTTTTCCTCCTTCCTTTAAAGGTTGGCTTGCTTGGCTGAGCCCCGTGAGGCTTTCCCTGACAACCTGAGCTAGAACGTCTCCTCCATCTCCTCCATCTCCTGTCCTCCCCGTCTTCTCAGCCTGCTTCCCTCCCCACCTAGAACTTTGCGCTGTGGTATTTTACACTTCACTTAACTCTGATCTGCCTCCTTGCCCTTTCATGGGAGCTGTCTGTGTAAAAGCTTTGCCTTTGTGCCCAGTGCTGTATCACCAGCACTTAGAACAGTGCTTGGCAAGGACACGGGTGCTCAGTGGTTATTTCTCGAATGATGCAGGAACCACTGCCTTTAACTGTCTACTTGTTCGTCTACTTCTCTGTCTCCCCCACCGGGCAGTGGGCAGCAGTAGAGTCCAACTTGCCCCTGCTTTTCTGGTGTCCAAGACTAGAACATAGAGCGGGTATCCATTAAAGGTTTGAATAAACAAGTGGATAAATAATAGAATTTCCAGATGGGTTGCCTGGGGTGCTCTGAGAGGCCTTATGAGACAGAAAGAATTGCCTCCTGGAGCCTCTTATTCCTGCAGCTCTTCCTGCCTCTCCCCCATGACCTAGGGCTACTTTGGAGGGAAGACGCTGGAACCTTGAGTCAGAGACTCTCTGGAGGCCAGAGGGACAGGGACTGGATTTTAGGAGCTGGTGCTAGAAGGATCTAAAAGTGCAGGTTTCTTACTGGGGCTAACCTTTGGACCAAGAATTCTGGGGGTGCCTGGGTGGCTCAGTGGGTTAAGTCTCTGCCTTCGGCTCAGGTCATGATCTCAGGGTCCTGGGATTGAGCCCCGCATCGGGCTCTCTGCTCAGCAGGAAGACTGCTTCCCCCTCTCTCTCTGCCTACTTGTGACTTCTCTCTCTGTCAAATAAATAAATAAAATCTAGGAAAAAAAAAAAAGGGTTCGGTTTGAGGTTAAGGAATCTGAAGTTTTGAAACAGGTCAAGGGTTTAGGATTAGGATTTGAGCTAAGGTTTGAGGTTGAGAATAAGTTGCAATTTTGGATTTGAGGTTCAGCTTCAGGGTTCAGCCTGAGAGTCTGGGATTTGGGCCTGATGCTTGTGACCAGCTGGCTTGGGGATTGGATCAAGGACCGGAGCTTTGGTCAGAAAGCGGGATAAAGCTGAGGGTGCCATCAGGAGCCTGAATTGAGGACATTCGTTAGGTTTTAGACTTTTCTCTGCCAGGACGCTTTAAAACAGACACTCACATTTCATAGCAAAGTTCTAGAACAGTGGTTCTCCACGAGGGGCGATTTGCCACCCAAGGGACACTTGGCAATGCCTGTGCTCATTTTTGGTTGTTGCAACTGGAGGAGGAAGGGAGCTCTTGGTATCTAGACAGCGGAGACCAGGGATGCTGTTAAGTAACTTAATGAAACACAGAGACGCCGCCTCCAACAAAGAATGATCAGGTCCCACCTGTCAAAAGTGCTGAAGCTGAGAAGCCTGTTTCGAGTTCTGTCTGTTCTCTGGCGGGCTGGCCAGGCGCCCATCCAGGGGGGCCAGGGCTCAGATGTGAGTGCTCAGGGCCGACGGCTGGTGTGATGGGGCCCGGGTTAGGGAGGGAGGTGCAGGTGCCCACATCCACCCTGTGCAGCTGCTCTTAGCTCTCCCTGGCTCTGGGGGCGGAGACGGCATCCTGGAATCACCCACAGGCAGGGTGGGAGCTGCGGGGAGGGAGGCCGGCAGCCAGGTGGGGTGGCCGACCACCACAGCGGGGTCTGCAGGAGGCTCGGCCTGGGAGCAGGGACGGGCGGACGGCCATGGGGAGATGGCCCCCGGAGAGGCCAGTGCGGTCCTCGGTCCTCGTTCCAGACAGAACCCCCATAACAGCAACAACAGAAGGAGAAGGAGGAGCGGCCGATGGCACAGAGCGCTTACTCTGTGCCACTCCCAGTGCCCACCAAGCCCGTGGGATCACTACTGCTGTCCTCCCCATTGTACAGATGAGAAACTGAGGCACAGAGAACGTATGTTGCCTCGGATCCCATGGGTCTGAGTGGCGGAGCTGGCCCCCGTGTTGGCACTTAGAGGCTCAGGGCTTGTGTTTGCAGTGGGGGGGGGGCTCGGGGTGGGAGTCCCCCGACTTGCTGTGTGGCTGTCTTTCTGGGCCATCTGCATCGGTGACCTCATCATACCCCCTCAGCCGCCTCCTGGGATAGGTAAGGTTATTACCGCCCCTGTTCCAGGGATGAAGCCCTGGCAAGGTTAAGTACCTCTCAGCCCAGCCAGGTCTGCCAGACTTGAAGGCCACTTCTGCCCCCTGCCTTACAGCTTGTGGCACACCCTCACCCAGCCCTTGGCGCCCGTGTTAGTGGCTTCATCTCATCTTCATAAACAAGCCCCAGGCCCCAGGGCTTCTCCGCCTTGGCACTGGGGCTGGAACATTCTCTGCAGTGGGGGCTGTCCTGCATGCTATAGGATGTCAGTGGCACCCTTGTCCCTCAGCTGTGACAGTCAAAATTGTCCAAACACTGCCAAGTGTCCCCCAGGGTCCCCACCCCCACCCCCACTATTAAGGACAACCGTCCTGGGGAGTAGCAAGGAGCTGCTGCTATGACACAGATGGGGGTGGAAACGAAGCCCTGGAGAGGGGTGACGTCCCAGCCAAGGTCACTCAGAGAATCGGGGGCAGGACTGCTAGCAGGACTCAGGCCCACGGCGCCAAGAAAAAGGTCTCACAGCCAAGCTCTCCTGCTGGACTCTTGCCCCTCCTGTGCCAGTGTCCGCGCCAACAGCGGGCCCGGAGCCGGCCCATGCTGCCTGTCCTGCCACCCACACAAGTCCCACGGGGGCAGCCTGTCCTTGCCCGCGCCCTCTGCTGTCACGCTGAGCGGAGGGCGCACTCACCCCGCCCCCAGCTTTGGTTCTGTGAAAATCACTCAGGCTCTGATATCAGAAAGCCCAGCTTTCAAATTCCTGCTCTGCCACATCCTTACTACAGGACATCCCTGACCCTCTGTTTCCCCATCTGCAAAATGGGAAGTTTGGACCAGAGTCTTTCAAAGCCTCAGCTAGCTCTGATGTTTTGGCTTTTGGACAAAGGGACGTATCATGAGTTTTGGTTCTGGCTGTGCCCCAACTCAAGGTGTCACTTTGGGCAAGTCACTGCCCCTCTTTAGAACACAGTTTCCTCAAAGGCAGCCAACATTGGAGCCAACAGAACTTCTCTCAACTGTGAATACTTCCCTGTCTTTCTTACACTATCCCCGCTGAAATACTATTTACCCCACTGGCCACTGGGAGAACTCCTATTCATCCTTCAAGACTGAGGGGTGGCTGGGTGGCTCAGTCAGTGTAGGGTCTGCCCTTGGCTCAGGTCATGATCTTGAGGTCCTAGGATCGAGCCCTGCATCGGGCTCCCTGCTCAGCAGGGAATCTGCTTCTTCCTCTCCCTCTGCACCTCCCTCCCACTCATGCTATCTCTTGCTCTCAAATAAATAAAATCTTGCAAAAAAAAAAAAAAAAAAAAAAAAAAAAAAAAAAAGACTGAGCCCAAGTCATTTGCTCCAGGAGGTCTTTCTTATTCCTACAAGAAGAGTCAATTACTTCTTCCTCTGGGCTCCCTTAGTTCCTACCACCTGCTAACCCTACAGAGCATCAGCGGGTGTTGGGTGTGCGCATGTGTGTCTGTGTGTATATGTGTCTTCCCTTGTAGAATAGAAGAGTCCTTGAAGATAGAGACTGGGTGTCCCTAATCCTTATATCCTCATGGCCCACACAGTGCCTGGCACAGAGTAGGTGCTCAATAAATGTTGAATAAATAAGAATGAATGAATGGCAGGAAGAGATGGTTGCCAAGACCCTGAGCGGTTCCAGCACTCTAGAATCCAGGGAAGGAAGCCAACCTCTCGCTGTCACCCAGTCTCACGTTCAGAAGACGGCCCCCACCCCCACTCCCAGCAAGTGCCTGCCGCCCCAGCCACCCCCACAGTCTGCAGACCCAGCGAGTGCCTTGGACAGAGACCAGATGCTATTTAAAAAATGCTTTTATCCTCCGTGGAGCCGCCACTACAGGGAGCTGTCTGTGCAGACCTGTATCCTGCGTGCGCACGGAGACAAGGGATGGTAGAAAAGCTTTGCTTCTCCCATTTTTCAGTCCATCCCAGGCTGAGGACCAGGCAGGGATCAGCATTCTTCCCATGTTATGCTCTTACGCAGCCTCAGACCCAAGCTCAGACCCAAGCTCCTGGTGGTGGATGGTGGGCTGGTGGCCAGGACTTCAGAATTCCTTCCTTCTCTTATCTCCTCCAGGCATCTGTCCCCCAGTTGTCCTCAACTCTCTCTTCCGGGAAGTTCTCCCACTGAAGAAAGCAGGTCTCTGCTCCCAGTTGGGGGGCAGTGGTGACAGAGGGAGAGAAGCTCCTGTGCTCTTTGAGATCTAGCCCTCCAACAGCTATTTTCTGAAAAGTTGCAAGAATGCTTGTCGGAAGCTTAACTTCTCGGGGCTCAGTTTGTTCACCTGTAAAATAGGGTAAGGACTCCTACAAGATCAAGTCCTTTGAAGGGAAGGGCTCTGTGGTTTTCCGGTCAGTCCCTCAAACCAACATATCAACTCTAACTTCTACTGAAAAACAGAACTCTGTGTCCCAGTTCGGCTGCATCCTTCCTGTGTGACTCTGGGCAAAGTCCTGACGGCCTCTGTGCCTCTGGGTACAAAAGGAGCCGGTTTCCAGTTTCAGAGTTCCGGTTCAGCTTTGGGGGCCAGAGTTTCTAGGATTCTATCTGGAAGCCTCCTCCTACCCAAGGAAGGGGCCAGAGCCTCAGAGAGGAGGAGGGTAGGGAGGAGGGTGTAGGAGAGGAGGATGTGTCCTAGCCCGGGTGTGAGAGACGAGTTAACAGCTCAATTGTTATTTCAATTACACGGATTATTTGAAAACAATATTATGAGTTTCATCACTGACAACCCCAGGAAGTGGCTGCCATGGCAACTGGGGAAAAGAATGGCCCTGACCGGCCAATCAGAAGTTCCCGCCGTGCCCCCAGTTTGTACAAACGCTCTCTCCTCCTGGGAGGCCCCTTCACCTCCTCTGCTGGCGGAGGAGCCTTGGAAGGAGGACGTAAAGAGAGGGGCAGGAAGGAGGACCTCTGGGCAGAAAGGGAAAGGTCCAGTGAGGAAACTGAGGCCAAGGAGAGAAGGAACGCCAGGAGTTGGCTGTTTCTCCCCAGTTCCTCAAGGGCAAGGACTGTGTGTGGGCCACAGTGCCCGCCCAGGGGCCCAGCACAGGCCTGACTCAGAGCAGACACTCTGGAACTGGGCTGGCTCCAGGCAGGGCTGGGGTAGGTGGGGGGCAGAGGGGGTGCTTCAGGATACCTCTCCATTCCTGGCTCAGCTAGACAGCAGGAGGGATTTCTCTGAGAGCCCCTGACAAAGTGTCTTTGTCCCCCTTCATCAAGGAGAGCTGGCAACGGGCTTCACCTTTCACTGATGGGAAGAGTGGTGGGTCCGGAGCCACCCCTGGGCTGGAGAAAGGGCAGGTGAAGCCCGGGAGGCTCAGAGGTAACGGCCAACAGCCCAGGACCCCTGTCCCTGCTGCCGTCTGCACAGCCCGCTCCAGGTGCAGCCTTCCTCTGCCCATCCTTCTGCAAATGAGGCATTCAAGTGGTCTCCAGAAAAAGCCTTGCTCCTTCAAGAACATCCTGTGCTCTCCTTACTCGGAAAGCGCCCGATTGGACCAGCAGCCGGCTGAGCCCTAGCTCTGCAAGAACTCAAGTCTGCAAGCCCCTTTCCCATCTTGCTCGAGCTCCCCTGCTGCCCACCCCTATGTCCTTGCCTCCCCATCATTTTTTACTGAACAAATCCTTTTATAGGCCTTACTAGAGCCCAGCACTGTTCTAAGCCCTGTACAAACATTCGTGCATTTACTCTTCACCATGACCCTGGGAAGCAGGTACTGTGATGATCATCCCCAGTTTTCAGATGGGGAAACTGAGGAGGTTAAGTCACCGTGCAAGGGCACGCAGCTAGAGAGGAGCAGCGAGGGGACCCAGACCCAGACCCAGACAGTCTGGCTCGGGAATTGAGGCTCGAATTTCCAAGTCTGTCTCAGGAATTCTGGCTCTCGGCTACTGTCCTAACTCCTCCTGACAGAAGATGGCCTGACCCAAGTCTTGCCTGATGGCCAGAAGATTCAACATTCAATTGTGATTGCTTTGTCATATATCGGGGACCCCCAAGTGCTTGTCTGAAGCTCATACACCCTCTTTTTCATCTTCTCAGTAGGGGAATGGAGGGCAGTCGAGGACAGAGCGGGCGGTGGGGGACGTTGAAAAGGGGACGTTCATAGCTAAGTGCTGGCACTTGCAGCCCAAAGATCCGAGTGGGCTGTCAGGAGGTCAAGGGCACCTTCATCAGTTTGGTACCTACCATGAGCAGTGCACCCATTACCTCATTCATTCCCAGTCACAATCCAGCAAGGGAGGGCTCGCTCTCCCCATTTTACAGATGAGGAAACTGAGGCTCAGAACATCAAAGACACTTGCTTGAAGGACTGGGGCCCAGATCTGTCTGCCTCTGTCTGCCTCTAGTACCAGACATGGTTCCTGTCCTCGAGGGACTCTCAGGGAGACAGGACAGCCGACAAGGGCTCATGAAGGGCTGGAAGGGGGCATTCAGACCGAATGGAAGGCAGAGCCCAGCCCAGGTATCAAAGGCCCGCAGGTGGGATTGGACCTGGGAGCAAAGGCTTCGCTGGAGCAAGTGTGTGTCGGGGCTCAGCAGGTGGCCATGTCAGATGATGGGATGGGGCCTCTAGTGCCAAGCAGATGGTTTGGAGCGGATGGGTGAGGCCACAGGGAGCCATTGCTAGCTTAGGAGTCTCTTTGCCTCCCTCCCGAGGCGGCCTCCCTCTCGCACAGTGGAGCGATTTCCCAGAGCATTTTCTCTAATTTGTGATTGTTTTCCTAACCCAGAAGCAGCCAGAGTCTCCAGATTCTCCCAGCCCACAAGCTGAGCTGAGCGGCCGGAGCTGCTGGTCTTTGCCGCCCCCAGTCCAGCCCACTTGGGGATCTAAGAGCCCCCCCTCCCCAAAGCCCCCCAGGGCACAGAGCAGGCTGTGGGGAGGGTCTGGTTCTGACTGGGTTGACTAGAGCCACAGGGGTGCCTTCAGAGCAGGAGCCCCTCCCTGCCCTCTGACAGGGCCTGAAGGAGAGGAGGTCTGTGCGGGGAGAGGGGGGTACACCAGGGCTCTGCAAATGGGGAGGAAAACCCCCTGAGGAAAAGGGGAGAAGATGAGTGTTCAGAAAGTGACATAATTCTGTTAGGAACAAGGGCTGGCAGCTAAGTCAAGGAGCGAGGTGCTCAGAGAGGGGACATGGGTCTCCAGGAGGGAAAGGACCGGGGGCTCCAGGAGGGGCTGCCGGCTCCACAAGGGGTTAGGGCTCTTGTGAAAGGGAACGTAAGCTCTGCCAGCGACTCTGGGGAAGGGGGGGGGCTCCCTGCCCTGGGAAGAGAGTCTCCAAAAGGAGATGGGGCTCAGAGAAAATGTGGGGACTCCGGAGGAAGAAATCTGGCTGGGGGCTCAGTTGGGGGGTGCCTGGGATTTCTGAGGAGAGTGGGGGGGGTCTTCAGAAGACGGACGCTCAGAAGAAGGAACATGGGTTCAGTGGGGGGACCAAGGGCTAAATCAAAGGCACAGAAGCTCCAGGAGGGGTCAGGTCTGTGTAAGAGAACCCGGCAGGAGAGAGAAATGTTAGCGTGGGAAGGGCTGGGCTGGGCTGGGCGCTGGGTGAGGAGAGTGGGGGGGCCCTTCTTGGAAGGGTTGTTTTGAGAATTAAGTACAACTATTCCCTCCCAACCCATCAGATAGCTGCCCTGTTTGGTCCTGGCTCATCCCCACCCCAGTTTGTCTCCTTGGCCCACACAGGCCCCTTCCTCTAAAGACCCCTCACCTTGGTCCTCAGCTTCCCACACCCACCAGGCTCAGCCCCAAGTCCTTCTCCACTAGTCCATGAATGCCCCAGGGGGTATCTGTTCCCTCTGACTCGCCCATGCAGGTTCTGTGTCCTGGGCTGCAGCCCAGGGGCATTAGCGGGAGTACTTCCGACACCAGCAAGGATGGATCAGGTCGTTCTCCCTCCAAGTTAACTTCATTCTCTCCAGCTGCAAGTGCAGCCCATGTCCTCTGTTCTATCCTAGGAATAGAATACAGCTGATCAGCAGGCCCCCTTTTATCAGGGCACCTGTTATAGCTTCAGGCATGTTAAGTCTCTTCTCAGATTTCTCTCCTTTAGGTAAATGAATCCCAGTCCCTCCACTGGGCTTTTCTGATCACTATATTTATTATTAGGCATCTCCAGATGCTTGTGGTTGGGCTTTACCAGAGCCCAGCCTACTGGAGGCTAGCAAGAAGTGTATCTTGGATGGATGATGAGTTGCTGGATTGATGGATGAATAACAAAGAGATGAAAAGACAGGTGTTAGTGGTGGTGGTGGGTGACATGTAGATAGATGGAGGGTGGAGGTGAGTGACCTGTGGGCAGATGGATGTTTAAACGGAGGTGGGTGGGCAGGCGGATGATGGATGGATGGATGGATGGATGGATGGATGGATGGACGGACGGACGGACAGGTGAGTGGGTAGATGGATGGATGGATGCACAGATAGGTGGGTGGGTGGATGGATGGATGGATGGATGGATAAACAGGTAGGTGGGTGGGTGGATGGAAGGATGGATGGATGGACAGGTGGGTTGGTGGAAGGATGGATGGATGGATGGCTGGAAGGATGGTTTAGACAGGATGTTGGATCGATGAATGATCTCAGCTGGCATCTCAACTTTTCCCCATATCTCCCAAATATAGACTCCCTAACTTGATTAATGGCACCCCAGTTCTCTCAGACACCCAGGCCTGAGACCTGTCATATTTCACTTCTTCCTCATTTCCCAGAACCAAGCAGCTCTGAGACCTGTGGATCTGATTTCCTGGGTGCCTTTTTCCTTTGGCCCCAGTTCTCATGAACTCATTTAAGGCCCCCAGCTAGTCTCCTGGACAACTTCAGCTGCCCATGCCCTGTGCTTCCTTTCTCCTTCCTTCAACCTGACCCTGAAACAATGCCATTGGCATGACCTTCCTGTAGCTCAACTCCAGTCAACAACCTTTAATGTCTCCTAACTGCCAGGAGCTCCACACTTCCAAATTCAGCTGAACCGTCCCTTTGGGGGCCTCTCTTATTCCACTCCCTTATGTACTCTATACTAAGTAGCCTGGCTGTGGCCCAGACATTCACCACACTTCCCCTTTCTTTGCTCATGCTGTCCCTACCACTTGGAAAGCCCTCCCTGTCACCTCCACCAGTGGCAATGCCATCCTAGACTTCCACATACAACTCAAGCACTGCCTCCCCCATGAAACCTTCCTGAATCCCTTCAACTGGATACAATGAAGCAAGCCACTTCATCAAGACACATTTATTGAGCACCTACTATGTGCTCAATTGGCTTAAGAGCCCTAATGATGGGAAGGGGAGGATACAGGATGAGGAAGACACAATCTTTCACAGCCTGCTTCTGAGCGTGCAGGTACACACAAACACATACAGAAGTCAAGGGGAAAATAAAGGCAAAATAGTGTAATATTCACAGTTAATGAGTACAGAGCACTCACTTTGGGCTAGGCACTGTTCTAAGGGCTTTCCTCCTAGTAACTCATTCAGTCGTCTTAATGAACCTATGAGGTAGGTACAGATGAGGAAACTGAGGCCCAAGGCTGGGCAATTCTTCTAAGATCAGCCAGCTAGTAAGCGACAGAGCAGGGACAGAAGTGAGCAGTCCCACTACTGGTCTGTGCTCCCAACAGGGCACCACGGCAGGTGGCTGGACAGAGACATTCATGACAGGGTGCTCTCTGACTTCCCAGTCCTCCTCCTCACTGTGATCTCCTCCTCTGCTGCCCCTCAGCCCTGCCAGCTCAGCCGAGGGGTTTATGTGAAAAAAATGAAAATGAAAGAAGAGGAAACTTGCCCTGGGCCTCAGTTCCCCATCTACCTAATGGGGTTGGGCACATCTGCCCCTAAAGGCCTTTTCACCTCTAAAATGTATCATCTGAAGCCCTGGGAGCCTCTTGGCCTCGGGACCTGGCTGCTTGTCCCAGGAACTCCCGTTGTCACTGGATCTGCCCCTGCAACCCCAGGGACGGTCACCCCAGTCATCTGAATCTGTCCGGCTCGTCAGTGCCCATCATCCTGTCTGCCCACTGACCTGCATCCTATCTGCCTCGGCTCCCCATCCATCAGCCTGCCTGGGCCCATTCACCTTGTGTTCTCTGCCTGCCTGGTGTCTGTCACTCTGCCCATCTCACACACACACACACACACACACACACACAGAGACATGAATCCACCTGCCCACAGAGAGGTAGGGTGGGCCCTCTCCTTTCTTGGTCCCAGAGAAGTCCAGTCTTAACATCAGAACCTACTTCTCAGGAGCCAAAGCCATTCTCTGCCATCCGGCACATCTCCCTTCTTTGGGGGACCCCCAGCTCCCTCCTTGCTGGGCCCAAGGGCTTCCTACTCAAGGAGTCTGGTCAGAGCCACATGCCTTCTGCCAAAATTATCCAAGGGGTCCCCAAGGAAATCACCGGACAAGACCGTGAAGATGTGTGTGCAAGGATGTTCATCGCAGACCTGTTTGTAATCACCAAATGTTGGAAACAACCCAATGTCCACCGGTGGGGGCTGGTTAAATGAATTATGGGCCAGCCACACAATGGAGAACCACGCAGCTCTTAAAAAATGATGATGTAGATGTATATTTATCGAAAAGGCAAGACATTCACAATATATTATCGAGTGAAAAAAAGCAGGTTACAAAGGCATATGTATAAAGCAAGATGCCATTTTTATTTTTTAAAAATCTATATATGTCAAGAAGGATATGCACTGAAATGTTAGCCAAGTGGTGGTGGGATTATGGCTAATTAAAAATACTTTCTTATATAAAAAGACACACACACACACACACACACACACACACACACACAGAAGTTGACACATGCATATGGCGTCACTCTGTAGCTGACAACCACCAGCCCAGCATGGCACTAAGTCAGCCTTTGTCTGTACTTCTGCTCTTCCCTCCAATCCTAGGAGGTAGGTTTATTAAAGCCCTTTTACAGACGAAGAAACAGAGGCTCGTTCAGCTCATACGTGGCAGAGTCAGGATTTTTAAACTTGGCTTCCTCTGACCCCAGAGCCCATGACCTTAATCAGGAGGTTGTCGTGTTCTCTCATTTTGTTTCTCTCTAACTTGCCTGTTTTAAGAAAAATTACATATATTTACTTGGGTGAAGAAATGACAGAAGTTAGTAAGACACGGAGGAAAAAAGGAGACACGGCAGCATGCCCTCAACCTCCGGCAGGCTTTCTGCTGGCCTGTCCTTCCCTCCTCCACAGGTGCCCGAGTCTTGGGCCCATACAGCCTGCAGGGGAGGGAATGGGCCGCCCTGGAGAGGACTGGGGCTTACTGGGGAGGACTGGGGTTTATGTATTGCAGACGGCAATGCTCCCCAAGCCCACGTTTAATTCAGCGAGGGTAGGGAGTGCTCGCCTTGTGCCTTATGTCGTCCTAGACACTGGGTTGACCCAGATGGAAAAGGCTGGTGCCCACCTTTAGGATCTTTTCATCGACGGCCGTATTTCTCAACCTCAGCTCTATCAGCAATTTGGGCTACACGATTCTTGGTTGAGGGGGGCTGTCCTGTGCCCTGCGGGATGTTTAGCATCATCCCTGGCTTCCACCCACTAGATGCCAGTAGTAGCCTCCTATCCAGCTATGACACACAGAAATGTCTCCAGACATTACCAAATGTCCCCTAAGAGGCAAAACTGCCCCTGGTCAAGAACCATGGATCTCGGGGATAATAATACCAAGGAGGCAGTAAAAGGAAATCTAAATGAATTGCTACGGGGCTCAGTATAGCTAGGAGGCATTTAGGCCTGGATAGGCCAGAGAAGTCTTCCTGGGGTGCACCTGTCCTTGAAACGTGAGGGTCCCTCAAGGTTCTTTTCATTCTACAGACTATCCTGCATGATCTCGTGCGTTCTGTGGGTTTGAAGATCTACTTCCGGCCTCGAGCTCCCAGGATGGGTCCAGCCCTTCCTGTACAACTGCCCATCGGGCATCCCCACCCAATGTCCCACCAGCGTGGCCTCTGACTCTCTCGAAAGCCCCTCCTCCCAAGACCCACACGCCTCCCGAGTCACAAACAGGGGCTCCCCTGCTCCCCCATATCCAGGAAGTCTCTCGGCCCTGTCCATTCGGCTCTGCCAGCCCTTGTAGGTCTTCCTCTGCTTCCCCCGCTTGGCCACCAGCAGAGCCGGACCCCATCTTCCCCACAAACCGTTCTCCAACCAACAGCAGGGCAAGGTTTCTAAAGGCAAACCCCACCATGCTGAAAACCCTTCAGTGCCCCCCACTGCTCCCCAACCAAGTCCAGTCTACCCGTGTGGTTTCCAAGACCCATGGGGACCTGTCTGCTGTCCACCTTGCTGGCCTTACCTCATGTAACCCACACTGCATCCCAAACTCTGTATGTTCCTCTTTAGGCAACTGAACTTGCCGTTCCTCCAATATTCCTCCTCCCCTCTGGGCCCTGGTACCCCTTACCTCTTGGCCCAGAGTCTGCTTTCCCTGCCCTCATCCTCTCTCCCAGCCTTCATCCCCCAGATCGCTGCTAACCAACCCACAGGTCCCTGCTTAAACACCCCTTCCTCCAGGAAGCATCGGCAGCCCAACCCTTCCCCTGGGGCCACAGTGGGCTCTTGAGAACTGTTTGTCAGTCTCCTTTCTGGGACTACTGGGTTCCTCTTAGCTGGGATCCTGTCTACTCACTCACCATTTGTGTTGCTAGCATTTACTACAATGCTTAGCACAGAGTGAACTCCTAGCATGTATGTGTAAATATCTATTTTTAACTGGATAATGAACGGATGGACGGTAGACAGACAGACGGGTAGGTAGATGCAAGGAATAGGTCCTACTTGAGTTGGATTTTTAATGGTTTGAAAGATCTCCAAGGGAAGGGCGTTCAGGTAGAAGGGCAGGTGTGGCTGAACACGGGAGTGTCGGATTGCAGGCACAGTGGGAGATAAAGGAGGATGCAGACGGATTACAAGGACCTTGAATGTCACGGTGCAGAGTCTGGACTTAATTCAGTAGGCGATGGGGAGCCATGGAAGGGTTTTAATCAAACCAGTGACACGATCCCACCTGCGTTAGAGAAAGATCGCTCTGGCTGCAGTAGGGATTGCGGATGGAGGCTGGGAGACCAGGGAGGAGGCTGCCACTAGGCAAAGTCAGCGAGGTCTGAGTCAGAGCAGGGAGCGTGGGACGGATGGAAGTGGGGGAAAGGGAGAGACCAGGGTGCAGTGAATCTGTGGGAATCGGGCCCACGTCTGGATGCCCCAACTGTACGCAGGGATTGGGCTGTCCCTTGAAGGATCCTGAGGTCAGAGACGGATCCTGGTGATTTCAACAGAATTCCACCTTCCTGCAGGTGTGCGGGCAGCCAAAGTCAGGCGCAAAACCAGAGGAACACCATGTTTGGGCACCGGGGGAGCCAAGGGACACAAATGGAGGGATGATAATGACAACAATGCTTCCTTTATGGAGTATCCCGCATGCCAGGCACAACGCTGGGCACCAGACACACCGTGCACATTTAATCTTCACACAACCCAAAGAGGCAGGCATGTTTTTTGTTTTTTTGTTTTTTTCCTCCATTTCATAGAGAAGGAAACAGGCTCCGAGAGGCAAAGTAATTTACCCAAAGTCACACAGCCAGAAAAATCACAAATCCAGGCTGGCCTGACGCCCACGGCCGTGTTCCCAGTCAGTTATTTATATACACAATAGAGGGAGCTGGTAGCCAATGGATGAGGGAAGGTTTGTGGGTCTGATGAGGAAGCAAGAAGTTCCCAGCCCAATCCCAGAGTGAGAGCAGGAAGGGGCCTGCTGATGGGGCGTGAAGGAACAGTGGCGGGCGGGGGGGGGCAGGGGGAGACAGAGGGGGAGAAGGATTTCACCCTGGTTGCTACACTGCCTGTGCTCAGACCCAGATTCAAATATTCAGAAAGGTGTGCCCCACAGTGAGAGAATTGTGAGCAGTGAGTGTGAGAGAAGGAGTGAGCTGTGCTTAATCTCCAGTTGGGCCACCTTAGTGGGAATTAAAGAAAGGTTATCTTCCCCTGGAAGCATTAGCCTTACAGGCCTATGGCCCGTTAGTATATGAAGACTTTCTTGTAAGTGAGGGAAAGATGTTCACTTCTCCAGCAGTACATGGTCTGCCTTTATGGCACCTGATTTGTTGAGTGGAGCTTGTGATGGATTTCAGCCTCTATTCTCCTACACAGAGTGCCCTTGGAGAATCGACAACCTGTGCAACTATATGTGACAGCTATGTCTTCAACCACTCTGTCCTGTATCCATTTCCCAGCAGCCACTCTGCACCATCCTGGACCAGAAAATATTTCCTCTGACATATAGGGCTTGGACCATTCTACAGACAAGTCTCTTTTTAATCCTTGCCTCCTCCATGGGGAAAAGAAAAAGTCTGATTATACCCACTGCCCTGATGAAAAATTTGAGATTGGAGACTTTCCTGATGGTGGGAAAAAAACAAAACAAAACCATACAAGGCCTCTTCCGAGAGGCCTATATCAAAACACAAAGTTCCAGGAAGCAGAGGCCTCTATTCACGAGCTCCATCTTAAGGGCGCTCGGATGTGCCCGGGAAGGTGGAGGGTACACCCACCATCACTGGGAGCAGGAGGCTTCTCTGCCCCCCGCCCCCCACCCCGGGGTCTGGCCTGGGTCTTCTCTCAGTCTGACCCGAGTAGAATCGTGGTCTTGTCCCTGACCCCTAGCGCCCTCTTTGGGTCAACTCCGGGGCAGGACGGGGAAGTCCCCAGCCCAAGCCACCTCCTTAGGATCTCCTCTTCCCTACGAAGCCCCTGACTCTGTCCTCAGCCCCAACCCCCTCCCAGGCCAAGAGAGCCGGCTGCTGCCCGAGTTATATAAACAGGAATCATTCTCTCTCTCTCTCTTTCTCTCTTAATACCCGAGGCTGCATTTCCGGATGGAGCTTCCTGATAGATGAGAAAGGAGGGGAAAAGAAAGAACAGAGACAGGACAGGAAATTCAATTGGCTGACTCCTATCATCCATGTACTAAATAAACGGGCTGTTCCAAACTTTGCTAACTGGGAAGAGACAGGCCCTCCCGGGGTCCCTGCCCAGCCCTGTCGGCAAAGGCCTCTGGAAAGCCAGAGCGATGGCCAGCAGATTGGAAGTCCTACCTCTAGGCACGATCATTCCAGACCACCAGAAACACTGGCAATCACACACTTTATGGAAGGGCTGAGACTTGCTTGGGGCTGCACCACACCTTTAGGGGCCCAGCTATGTCCTCAGTGTCTTTTCCTTAGGCTTCTGCACCAAAAGCACTCGGATAGCTTCCCCCGGACAGCTTCCCCTGGGTACTGGCTTAACGTGAAACGTAAACACCTCTTGCATTTAAGCAAAGTATCTTCTTGTTCTGCTTGCCATTCAAAGGCAAGAACCAGCTCCACTTCCCCCTCCCCCCAGACCTGCCCTACATATAAGGAGAGCTGGTGAGGCCTGGAAGTCAGGGCTCCTGGGCCCACGTTCTGGCTCTGGATGGAGCTTACTTTGTGACCCAGGCCTCGGTTTTCCATACTTTAAGATGGGAAGGAGGGAAGCCCAGGTGGTCGCAGTGCGGGTCATAGGGGAGGGAAGGGGTTTCTTGTCTGCAAGAGTTGGCTGAGGGAGCCCTGCAGGAGAGGCAGCTGGCCCTTGGCAGAGAGAGACCTGGTTGGCTTTGCAAAGTACCTTCCCCAGAGACATTGGCAGAGGTGGTCCCAGAAGGGCACACAGACTCCCTCATGAAGCAGTGTTTAAATGTTGACAATGGCCTGACCTGCCAGGAGGAATGGAAGAGGAGTGTCCCAGACCCTGGGAAGGGAAAGGAGTCAGGGTAGAGTGGAGAAGTGGCTGGCGCGGGCAGGGGGCTGGGGAGCAGGTGACCGCGACTGAGAGAAACTGCGGCAGGCCGGATGGAAGGTGAGCGGGAGAGATACAGTCATAGGTGCGCAAAGACCAAAGGATGTCCTTATAGGTGTAGAGGCCAAATTCCAAGAAGGGCTGGTGGATAGGGGTAAAAGTTGGAGGGGGGCACTGATGGACAAGTGTAGGAGGTACCAATGAGGAAAAGAGGGGCACTGTGGTTTGCCAGGAACCTCTGGGTTCCAAGGCCATGGTGATGCTGGTACTGGGCAGGGACTCGGACTAGAGGGGGAAGAGGGTAAGATCCAGAACCCGGTTAGAGGCCCACGGAGGGCGAGCAGCAGGCAAAGCCCTCAAATGGGCCTTGGCCTGTGCTATGTACCTTGGCCAGCCTCAGGGACCCAAAGAGAGCTGGAATAGGACCCAAAGAAACCGGAGTCGGCCTGCGCAACCTCCGGCCCGGCCTGAAGGGCTGGAAGGGCCGACTGTGAAGGAAGAACCAAGAAACCTTCCCAGAAGCACGAGTGTCCGAAGCCTCGGGGCGGCTTCAAACTGCGGCGTCTCTGCCCGCCACCAGGGGGTGCCCTGCAGCTCGGGGAGACCTCGGGGGACTCCGGATGAGCTCCTCCTGTCGCAGCCCGGCCTGGAGGTCTCCAGCCGCGCCCTAGCTGGGGTAGGGACCTGACAGTGCCAGAGAAGAGGAAGAGGGGACGTCAAGTCTCGAGGCGCTAGGGAGACAGGTTCCGGCCGTGCCCACCGCCGGGCACCGGGCACCAAGCGTGCCCACAAAATCTACAACTACCCCTTCAGCGTCCCGGCCTTAGAGGGTCAGTCCCAAGTGGCCGTCCCCTGGACGTGAGGCCGTCTGGCCCGATCCTTCGCCCATGCAGGGGCAGTGTTCCCGGAGCCCGGTCCTAGGGAAGACGGCAGCGCGGCCCCTCGCTCACCGCGGGTCCGCCGGCGGGTCCGCCGGCCGGAGGGCGGCCGGGTCGCGCTGATGGAGCCGGCGGGGGGTCCCCGTGAGCCAGCTCCCCGCTCCCCACGAGGTGGCCGCAGCCGTGCGTGTCGCCGCGCCTCAAGTCTGCCTCTGGATGCCCCCGGACGCGGCACGACCTCGCACACACACACTGCGCGCTCACGCTCTCGCCGTGCGGTATTTCCCGGCCCCGGACCCCGCCTCTGGGAGGGGCCCGGCAGCCGAGCCCCGGCGGCAGGGAGTGGGGGCGCGGGGAACGCCTGGGTCCCGGCCCCCGGGTAGGAACCGCGCGCCCCCTCCCCAGCCCCTCTCCACGCGCGGGCTCGGCCCTCGGCACTGCCACCCGGCGGCCCGCGGGGGGTCCCGGCGGCTCCCGGCGCGCGGCGGGCGGGGCGGGGTGGGGGGGCGGGGGGCCGCGGGCTCCGGGCCGAGAGGCGGCTCGGCTCCGCGCCGGGAAAAGTTTGGACGTGGGAAACTCCCTCCCGCCCGCCCCGCCGGGAGGAGGGGGCGCGCGGGGGCCGGGCGCGGGCACCCGGGCTCCCCCTGCGGCGGGAGGCTCGCCCCCAGTGCCGCCCGCCGAGCCGCTCCCGCCGGCCAGGGGGTTCCCTCCCGGCCGGGCAGCCTCCCCTCGGCGGCGATCCGGCCGCCCCTCCCGCGGCGCCCCGCGTCCTTACCTCGGGGAGCGGCCCGGGGCTGCCCCCAGTCCTGCCGCCTCGGGACGCTGCGTGCGGCGAGCGAGTCCGGAGCCCGGCGGCCGCCCGGAGGAGCCGGAGGAGAGCGGGCGCGAGAGGGGGAGCCGCGGCGGCGTGTGCGCGCGTGTGTGTGTGTGTGTGTGAGCGAGAGAGCGAGGGAGTGAGCGAGCGGGAGCGAGGGAGTGTGCGTGTCTGACTAGGGGGGAAGTGTGCAAGGGACGGATCCCTTCCTTCCTCCCGCAGCCTCTGGTGGAGACTCGGAGAATGCAGCGCCCGCCGGGCAGGAGCGCCGCGCCGCGCCGCAGGCGGCAGTGGGGCCCGTACCCCGCAGCCCGGGGAGCCCCGGCACCCCCGCACGCCCCCCGTCCGGGTCGCGCCCCTCCCCCGCCGGGAGGGGCCGGCCTCGCCAGCGCCCGGGGCGGCCCAGACCCAGGAAACCCCTGGGGTGGGGTGGGGGGGCAGCGCCCCTCCTTCCTTCGGCGCCAGATCCGCGCGAAGGGAGCGCCCCCAGGAGGGGGACCGTCTCCCTCCCCGCCTGGCAGCTCCCCAGAGGTCCCGCTTCCAGACCAGACCCTTCCCCCTCACCCGACTTTCCTGCGTCTAGGGTTCCCCATTTCCCTCCCACTCCTATGGGAGACGGGCTGCAGAGGAGAGGGGGCGCAGGGGAGGGAGGGGGGGCATGCTTCTCCAGGGGCCGCCCTGGCTGGCCGCCCGGAAAGGCCCCTGCACACAGCCACCAGTTTCAGATGCAATCACTGTGCTTTGAAGTGGACAGAGGCGGGGGTCTAGTCCCCAGGGAGGTGCTAGGTCAGCTGTCCCAGGTAGAGAACTGAGGCTTTTCCTCTTGGCGGGGTTGGAGAGGGGATGGACATCCCTGCAACTGAGGAAGTACGCAGACGAGGCAGCCCTATCCTAAGGTTTAGCGCCCCCTTGACCCCCAGAGCCTCCCAATAACCCCCCCCCCCCTCCCCCCTCCCCGAGACCCGAAGCAGGCCCGGTTTCCCATTCTCTTCAAACTCAAGCCACCGCTGCCAGAGGTCTTTGCCATCCTGCCTGGCTTCATTCTCCCCCCTACAGTGGCTTCCTCTTCAGCCTAAGTGGGGAGACCCCCCCCCATCAGTTCACAGATGAGGTTGTTTGGTAGCAGGTAGGCTAGGACCAGCAGCTTCCATAGATCCACCCCTTGTCTTGGGTTGGGGGACGCCTGAGAGCCGTCAGATAGGCAGGTGCAGGGTAACAGGGGACACCACCACCATCTTGCTCTGTCCTGCCCTGCTGTCACCCACTACACACAGACCAATGTCTGATCAGGCGCTGAAGTTCAGGGCAGGAGAGAGCAGGACCTGCCAGGGCCCCAGTGGGTACCCCCAGGCCCAGGCTCTAGCTCACTCCTGTGGCACACTCATCCTCCTCCCTTCTCTAATTTCCATCTCCAGCCCCTTGCCTCCTCCCTGCTGACTGGACTCTTCTCTCCCCCTGGCACCCCTTCCTCTAAACTCCATCACACTTTTGTTTATTTTGAGATTTATCCTTCATCCTGCCAGCCCGTTCCCTCCCTCTCTCCCTCTCTCCAATTAGGTTTAGATTAGGTTTATTCCCTGTCGTTGATCTCTCCCAGCCCTGCTTTGTTTGGCCCTCCTTTGAGCCCCCCCCTTCTCTCCTCCCCTCTTCTCTCTATTCTTAGCCTCCACTCTTTGGTGCTTTCTGAGACCAGGAGGCCAGCCCTCCCAGAAGCTTCTCCTCACTTTCTGTTCTCTCTCCTCTTGGACTCATTTTCTTTGGCCCTTTGGTCCAGCTGCCCTCCCTCCCTCCCTCCCTGCCCCCCCTTCCTGACCCCGCCTGGAGTGGGCTGTTCACACAGGGGTCAGACCTACTTAATCATCCACAGGTAGTTCTGGCCTGGGACACTTGCTTTCACATCTGCATACATACAGTAGGTGCTCAATAAATGTTTATTGGATGAACTACTCTCACATCTTTCCTCTGATCTCTCTCCTATCCTCGATTCTCCCTGGGACTCTATCAGATCCCCCGCTGCTTTTCCTCTCTCAGCAACTCCTCTTCTCAGACTCCCACCATTGCCTCCAATTCCTCCTTCCTCCACATGTCCCAGAGTGGCCACTCCATGCCAGGCACTGTGCTAGGCTCCGGGCACACACTGAGGTCCCTGTCAGCGACTACTGAGCCCCGGCTGTGGGCCTTGATTTTGCTTTTAAGTTCTCACAACCGGTTCTAATACGAGCCCCCTTTTTACAAAGGAGGAAACTGAGGCACAGGGTGTTGAGACCTTAAGGTCACACAGACATTAAGACACACAGCCGGCAAGCAGCAAGGTCAAGCTGGTGTTCTCTGGGCTGCACCTGGGCTGGGAGAAGGTGAGTGGGGACTTTAGCTGCCATGTGACAGGGGCGGCAAGAGGCAGGGGTGACAGAAGCAGCCCTGGGCAGAGAACAGTGGTGGCCCACGAGGGCTGCACGAAGTGGGGCAGGTCACCTCCTCAGTGTTGTCGCGCAGATCGGAGGAGAGGATAGGAGCAGTAGTTGACATCTAGGGAGCACGCGCCCTGTGGTGGCCAAGCCAAGTGCTTCACACCGATGACTTCAGTTGATTCTCATCGCAACCAACTTGTAACTGTATAGTTGGGGAAACCAAGGCACAGGCAAACTACACAAGTCGCCTAGGGTCGCACAAGTACTTTGTGGCAGAGCCGGGGTTTAGAAGGAGGCAGGCTGGGACCCCAGACTGGGGCCTGCCGGGAGCTAGCTCTGTTAACATGGGGGGGTCAGAAAAATGCTTTGTTATGGGGGCTGTCCTACACAAGGGAGGAAGTTCGGTGGCATCTCTGGCCCCTACTCACTAGACCCCAGTAATGTGCCTCCCTCCTTGTGACAACCAAAAAGGTGTCCAGGCATTTGTCACTTGTCCCCTGGGGGCAAAATCACCCCCAGCTGAGAGTCACTGCTGTAGTCTGACTGGTTTAAGTGCAAGGCCTGCCCCAGGGCACCTGGAGGGTTGGAAGGGATGTAGGGGTGAGGGGGGAAGAGCAGGGACCAGAGGGGAGGGGCACAGGCTGCTGCAAGCTCCAGAGTCTGAGGCCTCCCTCCCTCTAATCTCCTGGGCTGCCTCACGTCTCTGTCCTCAGCTCAGCCCACATCTCTGTCTCTTTGTTTAATCTCTTTCTGTCTGTCTGTTGTCTTCTTACCGCAGGCCACGGTCTCCCCTTTCCAACAACCTCCACCCGGTCTCTGCCTCCTTCTCTCCATCAGCCTTCGTTTCTGGGTCTTTCTGACTTGTTATCTCTGTCTCCTCTTTTTTGTCTCTATCTGTTCCTCTACTCTTCTCTCTGGCTGTCTTTCCCTTCTCCCTCTCTCTCTGTCTCTCTCCCTCTCTCTCCCCCTCTCTCCCTCTCCCTCTCTCTCCCCGTAAACTAGACTCTCTGTGAGTCTTTCTCTATCCCTTTCCTTTGTCTGGTCACCTCTGCCCCTCAGCCTCCTTCTCCCCTCTGTCTGGTCTACTGGGGCTCTCTCTGTCCCTATTCTCCCTCTCCTTCCCCTCCTGCTCTCTCCTACCCTCCCTTCTCCCTTTCAACCTTCTTCTCACCACCCTCCCTTCCTTCCCTCTTCCCTCCCTCCCTTCCCCCTTTTTCCCTCCCTCCCTCTCCCTCCCTTCCTGCCCTTCCTCCTTTTCTTCCTTTCTTCCTCCCTCCTTCCTTCCCTCCCTCTTTCCTTCCCCTTTCCTGCTCTATCCTTCTACTCTGCTCCCTCTCTTCTCCCCTCCTCTTTCTCCCTCCTCCTCCCCTTTGTCTGTGGGAGCTGGAAGTTAAAAGCTTTTCCGAACTTGCTCTCCAGTCGCTGTTCCCTGCGCCTTTCATCTAGCCAGCACATTTGTAAAACTGCGCAGACTGAAGGGCCGTGACATGAACAACCAAAGAAATGTCAGCGCGGGGACTGGGGCCGCCTGCCCGCCGGGGACGGTGGGGGGGGCAGTCAGTACGCACCCCAGTTCCTCCTGGGAAGGGACAGGGACCAGGATGGGGTTGGAGGCCCCCCACCCCGTGGCATTCGAGGAGGAGCCTCTGCCCAGCCGGCTCCCCCCAACCCCCGCCGCATTGCGCAGGGGCAGGGGTGGGTGGGGGCACCCAACTCACGGAGGGGGGTGGGTGGGGGCTGGGCCCTCACCTGCTCGGCAGCCACACGCTGCCCAGCCCCCGCCACCTGCGTAGACATCTCCTCGAGGTCACAGCGCAGCCAGGTTGTCTGGGTTCAAATCCTGTCCCCCACCCCTTACCAGCGGTGTCATCCTGGGCAAGTGACTTCACCTCTCCACGTCGCCTGTGTTGAAGAGCTGGGTGAAGCCTGCGAGAGTGGATCTATGTAAGACACTCAGAAGAAGTGTTTGCTCTAATGAAGAACAGCAAGTCGCAAAGTGGAATTATCAGCCCCATACTCCAGCTCCCTAAACCCCAGGTTTGGGCGGGGTAAGTGACCAACCAGAGGACTCAGAACAGGTAGGGGCCAGACCAGGGATTAGGGCCTGGGGTCCCTCTCCCCTCTTCTCCTTTCTCCTCAAGGGAGTGGGTGCCAGGTTGGAACAGAGTTCCTGGGGTTCAGGACCGAATCTGTTTTGTTCACTGCTGTATCCCGTGGGTACTGAACAGAGTAGGTGCTCAGTAAATACTTGTTGAATGAATGAGGGCGGGAAGGAGAGAGGGAGGGAGGGACATGACTGGAAAGGTGCCAAAACCAGACCACAGAAAGCCTGCTCGGTTTGTAGGGACGGGCTGTGGGCTGAGGTGGAAGAAGGAGCCCAGAACCTAAGGAACTTCTGGGCCAGGAAACCTTCGCCCCCAGGACCCAAGCTGCAGCACAGGCTCCTGGAGCCCAGTTCCCAGGAGGAGTTATCCCGCTGCCCCTCCCTCCCTGACAGCGCCCCCAACTCCCTGACCTGCTCTTGGCACCTTAGCCTGGGACTAAGCCCCCACTTTCTGCTTCCCCCATGACACTCTGTCCCCCTTCTCTCTCTCTCTTTCTCTCTCCCTCTCTCTCTCCGGACCCAGATCCAAAGTCTGGGCAGCCCGCTGGGAAAGGCACGCCTCCCCTTCTTCTCCCTTCCCCAGGAAGCCGCAGCCCTCCAGCCTTGCGCCGCAGGTGGTTGTGAGGAGAGGGGAAATAGGGCTCCCCTGAGCTTTCCTGAGAGGCCCTGAAGATGCACTGAGGGTAGAACAGGGCCTGAGCACCTGGACCATCCCTCCTGAACCCCCTTCCCTGGGGTGGGAGGGTGAGACAGCCCCACCACACGCAACACCCCCCCCCCCCCCCCCCCCCCCACCCCCGCCCCGCCCCGCCCCGCCAGACACTTCAAACACTGCCTCTCCCTGAATTATTTACCTGCCTCTCCCCAGGGCGGCTACAGAGCGCCCAGCCCAGGTGCTGAGGAGGAAAAAAAGCAGGAAGGCCTATTAAATTTAAACACCACTGAGGATTGTCAGATGTGAGCTTCTGTTCCTGGCCTGGAGGAGAGCAGCCAGCAGGAGGGGAAGGGGGATCAGCAGGGGGCTGTGGGGTGACTGGCGATGCACCAGTAGGGAAAGGCCCAGAAGCTGGAGAACCTGAGCCATTTCTCACCTGGAGGCCCTCATCCATGAGGAAATGGATCTTGGCATAGCATCTAAATCACCTGTTTCTGAGGAGACAAGGGGACCCATCTAAAGAGAGCTTCTCTGCAGTGGCCTGAAAGCCCCGCCCTCCCCCCATGACTGCTTTGGCATGAGGAGCAGGGCCTTGCCTCTCCAGCTTCATCTCTAGCTCCCTCCTTTTTGCACCTTACATCCTGATAATGTCAGGTGCTTTTATTTTCTTATCAGACTTCAGAGCTCTTATAACGCCGTTCCTGTCCCTTGGATATCTCTTTCTTTGTTTTGCTGGAAAACTCCTATTTATCCTACAAAACCCAGCATAAGCATCACCCCACCAGCTGGCGTAGGCTCTCCCACCTCTGCACTCCACTGGACCTGGAGCTGCTTTCTTCTTCCTGCCCCCTGTGGATGGTGGAGTCCTGGGCTGTCAGGCCTGATGGGGCTGTCATGGATCATGACCCTATAAGAAGCAGGGAGAGGGGACTGGTTACCCCATGAAGTCCGAGATCTCTTCCCAGTCCTGGCTCTGGCCCCAACTCCCTCTCTGTTTTTGGGCAAGTCCTTGGCTCTCTATTGGCCTTGGTTTCCTATTCCGTAAAATAAAGGAGGAGTGGCAGGGGATAATTTCACAATGGCTGAGGGCCCTTCCCATGATTAGAATCCAGAATTCTCTGCGGCGTGCATAATGTTTCAAGCCATTTCTTGCTCTTCCCCCGCTATGGATGCTGCCTGGCCAGCTTCCTTATGGACACCTGAAACCCTGATGGGCTGGAGCTGGCTTGTGCTGGCTCATCAAAGCCAATTGTTAGGTTTTTCAGGAATTTTGCAACAGTTTTGCAAGTCCTTGAAATTGGCCATGTCCAGAGTATTTACACCATGAAAATTGGCAAACACTACAAATCTGGACTTCCCTGCCGTCTTCCTCCAGAGCCAGCTTACCTCTGCCCAAAAGCTGTCCTGCCGCCTCCAGGTTTTGACCCCTTCCATTCCCCCTATTGGAGAGCCCCCCCCCACCACCACCACCCGCCATCCCTGGCTATTGGTCATTTCCCTCGCAGGGTCCAGGTTCTAACTCCCATGTCCTGTGCTCAGAGGGAGTCTTCTCCCTGTCATCTCCCTGCCCCCAGAATGCTCTTTTTTTCCTTTAAAAAAAAAAACAACTTTTTATTAAAGTCATCTCTACACCCAATGTAGGGCTAGAAATCACCACCCCGAGATCAAGAGTCACACACTCTTCTGGCTGTCAGCCAGGTGCCCCTCTGAATGCCCAGTTTTAATGACAACGCAGTTTGGGGAAGAAGAGCACACACTTCAGGGCAGGCAGGTGTGAGTGGGAACCCAGGCCCTGCCCCATGCACACACCATTGTCTTCTCGTCTAAGGGGTTTCTACTCGGGCTCCTCCTTGTCAAGGACTTCCTTGACCACCCAAGTAAAATGGCATCCCCCCACCCCGCCATCACTCTCTAGCTTTTCATCTTGGTTTATCTTCTTAGCTCTTGTCCCTTCCCTCAAGGCTGTAAGGTTGGGGAGGACAGGGAGCTTATCTGACCTAGTCGCTGGGCATCCTCACCTCCCAGAGCCACACCAGCACACAGCAGGAACTCAATCATTGCATTCAATAAATGATTGAGTGACTTAGGACGAGTCATGTTGCTTCTATGAGTTTCTCCGACATCCCTTGCCTCCCAGGAGAATCACTGTGAGTCATATGTTCCTGGCCTGAGCTGCCTTAGGAAAGAACCTAGTCCCCCACTCCATCACTAACCCAGGGGGTCACCTTGGGCAGGTCCCCCCAACCACCCTACCTTGGTTTTGCCTGCTTCTCAGGGGTCCAGCAAGACCGCAAGCTGAAACGCTGCCCTGAGCTATCATGTCCATCTTTGGGCCCCATCTGCCCCCTCCCATCCTACTCCCACCTCATTTATTCCAGAAATATTTACTGAGCACTTACTCTGAGCCCGTGAGCCCCACAGAGTCTCTAACAGCGAAAGGGGGCTGTACCCTCATCCTCATGGACTTCCCTTTGTGTTGGGAAGACAACCAACAAGTCCAGATTAGTAAAATACATAGTATGTCAGACGGTGATGGTGCTAGGGAGAGTTTCAAGCAGGAGAGGGTCACAGGGAGTGTTGAAGAGGGGGTTCCCCTTTTAGGAAGGGGCGGTTTAGGAAAAGATCTCCCTGTTAGGTGAGGTGTATGAATAAAGACACAAAGGAGGCAGCTGGTCAGGGAAAGAATCTTCTGGGCTCTTTCTTCAGGAGCAGGGGAAGGTCTGGAAGGACCAGGGAACCCCGGGGGTTCTAGAGCCCCATGGGGGGAGGGTGGCAAGGAGGGGAGACTGAAGGGAATGACGGCTGCTTCTCTGCCTCCCTCCCTCCCTCCCTCCCGGAAAGGACAGTCCCAAAGTTTGTGACATGGGAGTCTGAAGAGGAGGATGGGGTCTCTTCTCCCTCCCTCCCTGCCTGCCCGGAGCCTCTCCCCAGCAAGCAGGGAGCCCAGCAGCTTCTGCCTCCATCATTTATCTCCTGGTGCCTGGAGTTTCCTGGAGCCGGGCACTTCCTCCCTGATCACCCGGCTCCCCTGAGTGGCAGAGACAGGTGTGAGGAATTAGCTGTGGGGACTAATGCCATGACAGGAACCGGCACAAAAGAAGAGGACAGAGTGTAATGTTTATTACGTTTGAAGCAAAGCAAACACGCGGCCTATTTATGTATCTATAGAGAATTAATTGGCGAGCGGCGGCAAGAAGCAGATTATAAATTAGAATCATTTTCGCCAACTGAAACCCATTCATCTTGCTTCAGAATGGGCCTGTCACCTCCTCCTGACTAATTCTTTTTAGATTCCTTGCTTTTCTCACCGGTCCCCTGCAGCTCTCACCTTGAGACCTGAGCCCCACGAGGTCATTTCCACCCCAGGGACAGGCCGTGTTCAAGCTCTGTGCTTTGTGGGCACCCCCTTCTGCACCACCCCGGGACCTGTCCAGGGGGTCTGAGCCCCTGGAGCCCTGGCCCTCTGCTGTTCTCCCTTCTCTCCTGTGGTCTGGAGCTCCTGGCATCACCTCTCCTGCTCTGGCTGGTCCCCAAGAATCTGGCTGGAGGGGAGCCCCTGCAGAAGCCGGGGCCTGGCAGGTGGGAGGGGGTGGCCTGAGGCGGCCATCCTGGGGGCCCTGGAACACGGGCCCTGCTGCTTGCTTTTGATTCTGGGCTCAGCCTCGACAGGAATCAAAGGAAACCAGGCTGCTGGGTCCCTGGTGGGCCTGGCTCCGGCTTCTCTCACCTGGAGCCCGTGAAGATGAAAGACCAGGGCAGGTGCTAGTGGCTTCCAGGCCCGAGAGCTGAGCCATGCCTGCCCTGGGCTGTGGCCCAATTAACCCTTCCCTTCCTCCACCTTTGAGCTGGAGACCTCGGCGGTCAGGTGGATGTCCAGGCCTTTAGGGGGAAGACAAAAGAGCCAGCGTGAGAGTTCCCTGGCTTGGGACAAGGTAGTTAAACCTCAGGAGTCCAGTGATTAAAGCTATGAGGCTGCTGTGAGCCAGACCTGGGTCTGAATGCGGAAGCCCCTCCTGACTGGAGGTGGCAAGTCAGGGCTCCTCTCCAAGCCTCAGTCTCCTTGACAGGGAAGTGGGCATGACAATGAGCCTGGAACCTTCGGGGAGCTTCAGCCGACCTTGTGCAAATATTGCGATCCTCCCCCCTTGCTCAGCAAGGAGGAGCTGAGCAGGATGGCCCCAGCGCTCTTCCCTGCTCTGACTCCAGTCCCCCCGAGGGACACCTCCGCTCCCCGTGGTCCAAAAACTAAAGGTTAAATCCTCTGCCCCCCCACCCCAGGACCTGCTTCTGGATCAGTGGTGAATGTTCTGGTAGATCCACACAGGCTGAGCTGGGTATTAAATATGTCGCAGAGCTGCCCTGCCTGTGCCCCACAGACATCGCGAAGATGTAATAAGAGGGTAACATACAGCGCCTGGCATCCAGTAGGTGCCCAATAAATGTCGCTTGACCCTGTTATTAATCTGGACCGGGGCTCGAAGCCTGGAATGTCCCTCTTCCTTCCTTGTTCCTCTCTACCTTTTAAAAAACAAACTACGGAGAACTTCTAGCCTCCGCCGGGGGCCCCCCACCCCTTCCAGGTGCTAACCTTCGAGAATCATTGTGCGCCCAGCCCTGGCCACGGCCGGCTGGAGCACAGACCCTCCTTGGGCTGAGGAAAGTTGGCTTTCAGGAATGTTGGGTTTCAGGGGCAGCACGGGGCTCCTTGAGGGCAGAATCCCAGGTATCCTAACCCCCTGTGTCCCCCCTCCCTCCCAAATTGACTGAAGCCAGGGGGTCTACCAAGGACTCACCGTTGAGCCGGAGGGACCGACTTGGGCGTAGTAACTGGCAGGCCCCAGTCCCACGTGTGACGGGCAAGCCTTCAGAAGGGCCCTTGATCTTCTTGTCAAGGGCTTAAAGACAAGTTCGAGTTGTGAAAAGTGGAAAAAAAAAAAAAGATTAGTTCCAAAATACAAAAAGAAAACCGCAAAATCGAAATTAACGAGTGTTTAATTAAATGTCTACAAAATCCGGCATTGTGCCAACTGGCCCACTGCTGCGCAGCTCACCTCTCCTGTACTCATGCATCAAAGATGAGCGAGGTGGAGTTTGGTGCCTTTTTCTGCACGTGACGTGGCGTGGAGTAGAGAGAGACCCCTCAGGGCAAGAGGGCACTGCAGCCTGTCTCCATCGTCAGGGGCTCTTGGGTCCCAGCTCTGGCCCACCCCCACTCCATGTGACCTTGGACAAGTCACTCTCGCTCTCTGGGCCTCAGCTTTTTTCATCTTTCAAATGGGCAGAACCACTCCTAGCTCTCAGGGTGGCTGTGAGGATTCTGTAAACATATTTTCGGGGCAGCATGGCAAGCCCTGAACTTGTAGGAATGCAGTAAGAGGAGGGTGTTTGCCAGAGACTGGCTGGAGAGGACTTGAACTTCAACCTTTGGGCCCGTCTCTGGATCTTTCCCTACACGGGGTTCTGGATAAGAATGATATTCAGGGGCGCCTGGCTGACTCAGTCTGTAAAGCATATGGCTCTTGACCTTGGGGTTGTAAGTTCAAGCCCCTTGTTGGGTGTAGAGATTACTTAAAAATAAAATCTTCAAAAAAAAGAATGATACGGGGTGCCTGGGTGGCTCAGGGGGTTAAGCCTCTGCCTTCAGCTCAGGTCATGATCTCAGGGTCCTGGAATGGAGCCCCGCATCAGGCTCTCTGCTCGGCAGGGAGTCTGCTTCCCCCTCTCTCTCTGCCTGCCTCTCTGCCTACCTGTGATCTCTCTCTCTCTGTCAAATAAATAAATAAATAATCTTTTCAAAAAAATTGATACTCAAAATATGTACCAGTTGGGGTGGACATCAGGAACTGGAGCAGGTGTAACCCATGACTTGCTGGGTCCTAGGAAAAGCCAGAAGCCCCAGGAGGACCTGGGGGTTAAGGATGTGGGCTGAGACTTTGGGAGACTCAGAAGATAGGGAAGGAGCTCTTTATCCACCAGAGTGGAAAGGTGTCAACATTTTAACACCCGGAATAGCCCTATTTGTGTGTGCCGGCTCTCTATGGCCTGTCATCTCCTAAGATGGGTTGGGACATCCTTGTGAGTGACCTGAGTGATGTGGGATTCAGAAATCATTATTTATACACTGACCTTAGGACCCAGGGATTCAGTATAAATCCAGGGAAATCCTTGGTATGTCCACAGGGGTCAAGTCTGGGGGCTACTTATCCCAAAGTTGTCTGTGGTTGGGGGAACTGGAGGCAGCCCTTGTCCCCTCCCTGGGAGAGTGGGCAGGAAGACGTGGGGATGCACCATGAGGTCTGGACAGCTGTTGGTACCACAGATGTGGACACAGCACCGGACATGGATGGGTCTTTAAAACACGAAATGAAAAGAGTAAGGAACGGATAGGACCCTTCAGCGTAATAGCATTTCCGTGAACTCAAAGTGCATTCAGATGGTGATTACATGAGTCTATATGTATGTGCTGAAATTTATAGACCTGAACACCAAAAAAAGGTCAATGTTACTATATGATCAATAAAATAAGATAAAATAAAATAAAGACAAGAGATTCTCGCAGACCACTCACAATCTAGAAAGGGAGACACACTTTAAAAAAAGCGTTGATGAAAAACTGTCCTCGTTTGCAAAAGCACAGGCACACAAGAGGATCTCTTGTCACCTTGGCCCTCCAGGAGCTCTCAGGAGCTCCCAGGCTAATGCAGCAGGCAGACTGAAAAACAAAATAAAACAAAAGCCTAAAACAAACAAACAAAACAACTCACTCCAGGATCATCAGAGCTGTGCAAATTGACAAAGTACTCTGGGACCACAGAGGAGGAAACAATGTCTTCTGCCTGCAGGAACCGCAGAAAGCGGACCCTGAGAAAGATGACACACAGGTAGCTTGAATCTTCAAGGCTGTGTTAGAGGAGTTTACGGCATCCTAGGATCTCCCCATCAGAGGAGTGGGCATTGCTTTACCCAAGGGAGTGAAGCTGGGATGGGGGGATTTGAGGTGTAGTTGACCAGTGGGCCTCTGAGGCTTGGGCTCTTCTGGCCTGATCAGCTCTGGGGGGCTGGACCCCTAGAGCTCGAGCTGGGGTTGAATCAGCAGGTCATGTCTCTACCTCAAGGGGCCTGGGCAGTGCCCGTGTGCCTAGGAGAAAGCCAGCCAGCCTCCTACCTGCTGGGAGGCCCCTGGTTCCCACCTCTTGGACTCCACCCTCAGCCTTTTCCTGACCTACCACCAATCTCCCATGTCTGTGTTCAACCCCTAGTGGTAGAGGGAAGGAGCTTCCTAGGGCAGGTCCTCTGTGCTGCTCTGCTTCCGTGGTTCCCCACGGCTCCAGCATAACCTCCAGCCCCTCCCGTCTCTCAGCTTGGTCTCTCCCATCCCCCCACCTACTGCTTACCCTCAAACATCATTAGACCACTTGAGTCCTGGCCTTTCTTACCTCTGTGCTTTGCTCAAGATGACCTATCTTTTTAGAATTCCTTTCTATCTCCTGCTTTCCCACCCCACCCCACCCCAAACTAACGCTTATGCAGTCCTCAAGGCCCTCTCAGACCCCACATCCTTCTGGAAGCCTGTGCTGATCACCCAAGGCATGACATGCTTTCTCTGTCCTTGCATGGCCCACAAACATACCTGATTCTAGAATGGCTTGCACTGAATGAAAACTGCCTTTTCACTTCTCTGTTAAAGATTTTGTGTTTGGGGCGCCTGGGTGGCTCAGTGGGTTAAAGCCTCTGCCTTCTGCTCAGGTCATGATTTTAGGGTCCTGGGATCGAGCCCCACATCGGGCTCTCTGCTCAGCAGGGAGCCTGCTTCCTCCTCTCTCTCTGCCTGCTTCTCTGCCTGCTTGTGATCTCTGTCAAATAAATAAATAAAACCTTAAAAAAAAAAAGATTTTGTGTTTAAAATAGGTGGGCTTTGGACCCGGGTTCCCTGAATTTATAGCCTGGATCTGCCCTATGGTGACTGTGGACATACTATTGGATCTTTTTCTGCCCCAGATTCCTCTTCTGTAAAATGGGGATAAGAAGAGTCCTTACCAAAAAAAAAAAATTAAAAACTTTAAAAACCAGCCTTCCACTGAGAAAGTATGTACCTCCCTGCGTTGTTGTGGGGAATTGACCACCATGCTTGAACTGTTGGCATCGTGCCACAGCGCCTGGCATAGGAAATGCCCAACAGCTGTCAGCCATCATTCATCTCACACCAAGTGCGGATTTCTAGAGATCGGGGCAGAGTTTGATGCGCCTTTGGGTGCCCAGCACCTCTCTAGGTCCTGCTTGTTGAGGGGCTATCTGCTGCTGGGGTTCAAAGTGTTTCCACATAGGTACCCGTCATTGGCCGCTTCTGGTGCCCTGGGTCTCAGAATTGACTCCTAGGTTGGAGTTGGTCCATGTTTTTGACTTGGGACCCTGAAGGGACCACACTGGTGGTCGACGGGCCATTGCAGGCTGGATCTCTTTCCCTGCCTCCTGGCTTGGTCCCAGTCCCCACCTCTCTCCCCTCAAGCTGTCACTTCTGAATGATGTAGAAGATGAGGCCGAGGACAGGGAGCTCCATGGTAGGAGCTGTCCCCAGCCAGACCACCCTCCATCCGGTCCATTGACCCTTCTCGGTTCCATACCCTCACTCCCAGCTCTGCCCGGTTCCCCAGGAGAGCTACAGCTTTTCCTGCGGCTGCCCCAAGTAGGCTTTCCTGCCTGGGTGGTCCTCAGCCTTGGTAACAAAGTTTTTCTTGGCAGAGTTACTAATTATCAGTGAAAGGCGATTAGTGTCATTAACAGACTCAAAACATTTGTATTATGAGCTCCTCCGCTGGCTCTGGGGGTGCCCTGGATGGAGGTGGGGGTGGGAGGCTGGGAGAGATCAAGCTCCAGAGGGAGCTGGCGGGAGAGGCCGGGAGACAGAGGGAGGGAGGGAAGGCAACGGCAAGAAACACCGAAATTTAAAGTGGATGAATTATTTACTGCAGGAAACAATCGCGGACTCACTTACTCTCACTCGGAACATCCCAAACTGTAATCCGTGGCATTTTTCACACCTCCCTAGCGTGCTGAGTGATTTTCTTTTACGACTGGATAGCAGAGGCCGGGGTAATCTTGTAAGAGATCGGCTTAGTATTGATCATGTGTCTCTTCTGGGGCTCCAGGCTCCCACCTACCCTGGACGCTGGTATCCCCAGTTTGGATCAGATCCCAAGGCTGGCTGCCCCCCGGTGGGAGCAAGCAAGGTGGCCATCGCCCTGGTGAGCATTTGGAGACACGAGGGTGGGCTCCTTGCCCTTGAAGGGGCTGAATGTCCCTACCTTAGTCCCAGCTGCCATTTTTGGTCTCACCCCAGGATGGTCCTAAATGAGTGCCCTTCTAGATGCTTTGTGTCAGATCCCCTCCCAAGAAGCCCCAGGGGGACATTTTTGAGTCTCATTGTTTGGGTAATGACAGCAGCTGCTCTTTACTGACCTCCCCCTATGTCCGAGTTACTGTGCTAACCATACCTTTCGTTTGATTATCTAATGGTTTCCTCACCACTGTGCTGGTTCCTGAGGTTACACGACTTGCCTGGAGTCTCTCAGCAAGTGGCCGAAGCTGGCCCCCCTCCCCGATCTCCTCACTGCCAGTACAGGACACACAGAAGAGGAGTCATGAAGATAAAGGACACATGCACAGGATGAAACATAGCAGATGTTCCGTAGGACTGAGATGGGGGCGGGGCTCCTGGGGACTCAATGCTTCACCTGCAGGCCCACGGGGCTAACAGCAACCTGGCAGGCAGTGTAGGACCCCAGGGCACTCACTCGGGACCCGGCTTGCCTTCAGAGCCGAGACAGAGGGAGTCTGCTGGACCGGGAGGCCACTGCTGGCCTGATCAGACTCTCCAAAGGCAAGGGCAAGGTGCATATGGCCCTGAATTGGAGGGAGCTTCGTGGAATCAAGGGGTGGGGGGTGGAGAGACTGGGAAATGGGAACCAGAAGGTAAAGAGCAGGTGACAGCAGAACGGGGCTCTGCAGCTGCCTCTGGGCCCAGCTTCACTTTCAGGGAGAGAGAGGAGGCAGGCAGAGTCCGAGCTTCTGTCCTGACTGGGCTGGGAGACTTTCCACAAGTCCCTGCTCTTTTCCCGCCCTCTGTCTTCTCATCTGTAAGGTGGGATCTTTGTCCTGAGTCACTGAAAAGGACTCTTTAATCAAGTTCTAGCTGATGATGTCAGCAGCTGCCCTGCTGCTCAGAGGTGGGGGCAGGGAGGGTGGTAGGTGCTGGGTCTCCCCTCCACTCACGGCGTCTCCCCTCACCCTGCAAAGCTAGCGCATAAGTGCTGGAGTCACCTCTGATGTCATTGGTGCCAACCCACTCATTTTACAGACAGGAAAACTGAGGTCCATAGATGGAGGCGGAGGGCACACAACAGTCAGGCGAGGGGGTGGCCAGGTCTGCCTGATCCGGGCTGTAGGGGCAACTTGGCTCTAGGGCTACTTTGCATGGGACCCAGGAACCACAGGCTCAGGGCTGGGGGAGGGGACAGGGATTGGGACCCACCACCGGGCCGTGGCTCTGGCATTTGGACACCTTCTTCTGCGATTATAACTGTAAATAAGGCATCTGGGAGGACTCCCAGCATTTTAACAGTTTAACAAGCAGTAATGTGTGACCCACACTACAGATGGATCTTTTAATAATGAATAAGCATTTATTTAACAAGTAATATAGTTTTACCACCCTTAGGATCCTCAGAATTCTCAAGCTCTGGCATCAACTCCTTAGACTGGCGTCTCCGGCTCTTATCTTTTGCTACCTTTCCTCCTGGTTGTTTATTTTTGCCTTATTGATTGGTAAAAGCTCTTTGTATATTAAGGTTATTAACCCTTTACCTGCTACATGCAAATATTTTCCCCCTAAGTCTGTACATTTATTTTTTTTCTTAGGTTTCACAAAGATGAAAACATTTTATGTAGTAAAAAAAAATTTTTTTTTTTTTTAAATAAAATTTTTTTAGACTT